>NC_056735.1:1777382169-1777528602 GCF_019279795.1 Protopterus annectens
GCTGTTTTTATTTAAGCTATCAAATCTGAGCAGTTTAAAGCCCTGATTGCAAAGTTTGTTTTCCTACTTGTTCAGCTGAATGCAACAAATCCTGTAAATCCTTATTTTCCACACAGTCAGAAATTAACAATTTTCTGTTTAAGCAGACCCATGATATGCTGTTGATATTTAAGCATATGAAATTGACAGTTTAAAGCCTTGATTGCCAAGGTTGCAGAAGTGTAAACCCTTCTTACCACATCTATCCAGCGCCCTGGAATCTCTATCTGAAGGGGTAGGATTTTTAGCAGTAGAGGCCTTAATGCCCTTGGAACCCTGAGAAATGGTTTCAGGATCTGCAATAGGATTTTTGAAAAGGAATTTTGGGAGTCAGGAACCCTGTAGTAGCTGTCTGGCTTACAAGGAGCCGGAGGCAGAGAATCAGGAGCCATACTAGATTCTGAAAAACATCACCAACAATGTCTAGAACATGAGGTATAGCCAAAGGCCTATGTTGAGGAAGAAGAAGAAAATCCCCAAGTCTCTTTTTAGATACAGAGAAATCCTGACTTTCCCATTGGAAATGTTCCCTTAAGGTATGTAAAGTTTCCCCAAAAAAAAAATCCTCAGGGGGAGAAGCAGAAGGAATGGAAACTTCTGCATCAAAGTCCTCATAAGTAAGTATAGACAAATCCTGTTCATTAGAAGAGTCAGTAGAAATAGAATCCTGATCAGAAGTTTCATAATCAATGTCTTGCCTAGGCCTCTTAGAAGGAGGGGGTTGACTACCCCTGATCAGAGTAATTAAATCTTCAGCCATTTTGATCATTTGTTTTTTAGGCATAGGGGCCTGCACATGCCGCCCAGGCGTCATTTTTTTAGACATAGATTTAGATTTTGGCCTTAGTTTTGAAGATGGCATCGGTCTAATATACAAATCTGTAGGCCTGAAAAAACCTCAGAAGCTGGTGCCTGCACAGCGGCTCTGGACCCATCTATGGTAGAGACATCCGTGGATTCCATAACTGAAGCATCTTCCGGCATACGAATGGGTCTCAGTAGAGGCCTGCGAATAAGAAGTAGCAGGTATCAGGGGCTGCGAAAGCGCCTCACTGAGTACCGGCGAACTGGTGACTGGCTTAGGAGAAGCGTCATCAGTCTTGGACCTCGACGGCCTGTCTCTGTCTTTTTCTTTGCATGTTTTAGGTAGTCCGGTAGTCAGATTGCTAACAGACGACATTTCTGGATAATTAAATCGTGAGCCAAAATATTTAGAAGCAAAAATATACCGACGTTTAATAGTGCGTTGATTAAATTTAGCACAAAACCGACAGCAAGGTATGTTATGGTCAGGGCCTAGGCAAGGAATACATACAGTACAAATGAAAATCCTTTTGAGGTATTTGCTTCCCACAAGTAATACAATTATTAACTTTTACTGTCATCGGTAAGGAGCAAGAAAAAGTTTCCCCAACGGGGTACTTAGCTTTTAGTTGAAGACTTCAGTTCTGAAACTCGAAAACGAAAATTTCAGGAGTCGGCCGACCGGCACTTGCGAACTGCTTCTGCTTCGGGCACCACGCGGCAAGAAAGACTGATGTAATGGCGTTGGTTGCATGTTTTATGCCCCTGACAACCTGACTTCATGGAAGAAGGGACAGCAACCAACGCAGGACCCACGACTTTGTTAATCAGGCCGACTGAGGGCAACCTGCCAGCAGATTACCCAAATATAATGACTGCAACAGTGAAACACAAAGAACATCTGAAGAATAACCATTCTAGTGCCACTGTAGAGGAATAAAGATGACATTCACAACTGTGAGCACTACACTGATATAAAACATCTGTCACACTCCACAAGTGCTGGAAAGGTTGCTCAATAAATGAACATACAGAACAGTAGAAAGCAAGATGGGAGATGAGCAGCTCAGATGCAGATCAGGATATAGCACAACCAACCCAATGTTTGCAGTGAAATTGATAGTGGACAAGAAGCCATAACATTTTTAAACTTGGAGAAAGCATATGACGTGGTCCCAAGAAAGCTGATTTGGACGGTCCTGTGAAGGTTGAAAGACCTGTAAACACTGACACAATTAGTACATGCTATGTACAAGGGCCCAGTGTGTCAAGTACATAGGGGTTTCCAAAAGAAGTGTGCGCATCAAGGTCAATTTCTGACCCCAGAGCTGTTCACACTAGTGATGGACTACATTACTGAACAGATTTGACAGGACAGATCAGACAGTTTCAATGTAGACAAATGGAAGCTAGATCAGGGTGTCTTCCAAGAACTGATCCATATGTAGGAAGCTTTTCAATTAAAAACTTTTTTGCCCACTTTCTGAACAATCAGCTAGCAAACTCTGCTCCAGGACTCCATGGAAGAAGACATTTTCCTTTTCTTGGACAGGAATGGCCTTGTATGCATTTCTACTCTTTCCATTGAGATCCAGGGTACTTCTGAAGATTCATAAGGAATCGCCCAAGATCACTATAGTGACTCACCAGTGGCCCAAGCAACAGCTGTTCTCCATTCTTTTGGAAAGGGCCTGGGGGAAATTACAACAAACTTCCTCAGAGAATGGATCTACTCTCACAAAAAAGTACAGTTGTGTACACTTACCATAAATGTAGATGTTCGAGTGTATTTACTGTTGCAGTCATCACATTTGGGTTATCCCTGCCAGGGTAGCCCTCGGCCGGCCCGAATACCAAAGGCTTAGTATTTCTGCGTCGGCTGATGTCGCTTCAGGACTTGACGTCAGGTCATCAGTAGTATAAAGTAAGGCAGCCGACGCCATTGCATCAGTTTTTCTTGCCCTAACCTGTCAGGATCCCCCAAGTGGGAGCCAGGTTCTGGTGAAAGAACCCCACCAGTAGAAAGTAAATACCAAAATGTCCTTTGTAAGGAAAGTGAAGAAAGAAGAGGGGGATGGAGAGAGGGGAAACCAGGACTGCAACAATGAATACACTAACATCTACATTTATGCTAAGTGTACACAACTGTACTATGTTCTTCGTGCTTCACTGTTGCAGTCATCACATTTGGGTTGATTCCCAAAGCTGAGGAAATGGGTGGAGGCAGTCAAGGAAACTAGGGGCTGGCTAGGATGCCCTGCAAGACTGCAGAGGCAAACCCTGCTCTGGATATGGAGAAGATAGGCAGGTGGTAATGTCTGTTAAAGGTGTGAACAGATGTCCAGGTGGCAGCCTCCAGGATGTCCCTGGTGGGGAGTCCTCGGAGGAAAGCTGCAGGTGTGGAGGCTGCTCTGGTGGCGTGAATCCTGACCCCCTTAGGGGAAGGCTTTCCATGTTGCTTGTAGCAGAAATGGATGCAGTGTGCTATCCATTTGGAAATGGTTTGTTTGGAGAAGGCTTTGCCCTCTGCCCCTGCAGCAAAGCTAACCAGCAATTGATCAGGCTTTCTGAAGGAGTTAGAATCTGAGCTATCTTTGCACACCTAGAGAGTGAAGGATCCTTTCCCCCTTGTTCTGTGGGTTAGGGAAAAAGGTGGGCAAATGAATGGATTGGTTGAGAGCCACACTGGACACCACCTTGGGCATGAAGGATGGGTTAGTCCTGATGGATACCCTATCACCATGGAAGATGATGAAGGGGTCCACAGACATGGGTGCTTACAGCTCAGAGACCCTTCTGGCTGAAGTAATGGCCAGAAGGAAAGCTGGCTTCCAGGAGAGAAATTTTAGCACTGCTGAAGAGGCTGGTTCGAAGGGGGGAAGGGGGCAGGGTGAACTTTTCCAACACAAAGTTAAAGGGCCCAAGCTGGGGTTGGTGCTCTTCTGGGTGGCCTCAAATTGCTAGCCCCTCTTAAGAACCATTTGATCAGAGGGTATGAGAAAAGGGGCTGTTCAGTGGGGAAATGAGCAGAGATAGCAGAGGCATGAATTTTAATAGAGGAAAAAAAGACCACTGTATAACAGGTCAGCTAAGTAATCCAGGATGAGAGGGTGCAAAACCTTTTCTATTTGTTAGCATAAGACTTTCTAGTGCTAGGGTGTCTGGTCTCATGTACAAGATCTAGAACCTGTTTACTGAAGTTGGCAGATTGATCGGGGGTTAGGGAATAAGCTATGCTGCCAAAATGAGGGCCTGCAATTGGGGATGCATTAATTCTTCCCTCTGGGTAAGGAGGGTTGGAATCTGAGTGAGATGCCATGGTGGCAGCGGGGACAGGCTGTGCAGCAGTGGATACCAGTGCTGGTGAGGCCAGTCTGGAGCAATTAGAATTGTTCTTGGCTTGTCCTCCTTTATTTTGAGCAGTACCCTGGGGATGAGAGGTAGTGGAGGAAAGGCATAGACCGATAGACTGACACAGGGGACAGGGCATCCACTTTCCAAGCCATGCAGTGATGCTCCCTGGTGCAGAACTTGCTGAGCTGATGGTTGGTGTGGGAGGCAAAGAAGTCGACCTTCGGGGTGCCCCATTTCTGAGTTATTAGGGTGAAGGTTCTTTGGTCGAGTTGCCACTCATGTGGGTCCAGAAGATTTCTGCTTAAGTGGTCTACCAGGGAGTTTTGAGAACCTGGTAGGAATTGTGCTAACATGTGGAGTTGCATGGCAGAGGCTGTGTGCCAAAGGGTCATGGCCAGCCTGCATAGAGGGTAGGAGTGATTCCCTGCTTGTTGATATACCACATCACAATGGTGTTGTCTGTTTTGATCAGGAGAGCCCCCTGGGAGAGAAGGGGCTTGAAAGCGGTCAAGGCGTGCTGGACAGCTATCATCTCTTTTTGATTAATGTACAGATGGATTTGCTGTGGTCTCCATTGGCCCTGTATAGACTTGCCGTCCAGGTGTGAACCCCAGAGGCATAGTCTGATGCCTCTGTGGTGAGGGTGGTGAGAAAGGTAGTCCCTTGTTATGGGAGCATGCTGTTGCCTAACACAGAAAATCTTTTCAGAGGCAAGGTATCACGGATATAAGAATCTCCAGGTCTTGAGAGTGTTGACACCAAAGGCTTTTTAGGTACCATTGAAGTTTCCTCATATGCAGTCTGGCATATGGAATGACTAGAATGCAAGATGCCATGAACCCCAGAGCTTGCAGGATTTTCCTTGTAGATAACTAGGGTCTGGTGGCTAGTTGAGAGAAGTAGACTGTCAGGAAAGTTTGCTTTTCTGGTGTAAGGAATGCCATCTGGGATGCTGTGTCCATGCTTGCACCCAGGAATATAATCCTTTGGGTGGGTACCCATTTGGATTTTTTTTCGTTGATTGTGTACCCTAGGGAGGTTAGTAGGGACTTTACAAAGGCCAGGTGCTTGAGCAGCATTTCCTGGCTGTTTGCCTGAATTAGGCAATTGTCTAATTATGGGCAAATCTGGATATTCCTTTGTCTGCAAAAGGCAATGGCCATTGCCAGACATTTTGTGAAAACTCTGGGAGCAGTAGATAAGCCAAAAGGAAGTGCAGAAATCCTGCCCTGAAATGGAGGTATTTCCTGCATGATTCCCCGACAGGAATGTGGAGGTAAGCCTCTTTTAGGTCTAGGGTGGCTAGCCAAGCATCCTTGGACAGCATGGGTAGCAGCTGCTGGAGGGTGAGCATTTTGAATTTTGGTTATCACCAGAAAGGTGTTTAGAATGGATAGATCGAGGATGGGGCACCAGGTACCCTCTTTTCTGGGTACCAGAAAAAGTCTGGAGTAGAAACCTTGGCCTTTCTGTTCTGCAGGAACGTGCTCTCTTGCCATCATAGAGAGGGGGGAATGGACTTGCTTTTGCGCCTTTGCCCACTGGTTTGGAGGTAGATCTGGGAACCCTTTTGGAGTTAGAAGATTGTGGAAAGAAAATTTGCATCCCTGGGACACTATGTTGAGAACCCAACCCAGGTGCTTGCATGAAAGGAGAGTTTTCCTCCTAGGGGTAAGTGAAGGTGGGCAGAGGGAGTTGGAGGGGGAGAAGAGTCACTGTGAGTTCTTACCATAAGGGGGTGGCTTAAAACTCCCTGTTTTTGAAGTGGAGGAAGTCCACTGTTTAGATCTTTGCATTCCCTGTCCGCTGCTGTCGGGGGGAGGGGGGGGTTTGCTTCCACAGGGTCTGGGCTTAACTGACCTGGTGGGAGCAGGAAAGGACCAGTACTTGAAAGAGCAATGCCTGCTGAACCTGGGTGACTGGACCTGTAAGAAGTCCTTAACTGTTTGCATAGATTTTGCTTTTTCTTCCATGCTTTTTAAGACCTCTTCTGCCTTAATGCCAAATAAGTTGTCTTTGTGCAAGGGGGCATCCAACAATTTAGATTTAACATGGTCTGGCAAGGGCTGTTCCTTAAGCCATGCATGTCTTCTAAGGACAGAATCTGTGACTGCTGCCCTGCAAGAAGCTTCTAGGGCGTCAAAATCATAGTGCAAGGTGTGTTTAGTTACTTGACTTGCGAAATGCATTAACTCTTGTAACTCTTTAGCACAAGCAGGAAAGGAAGACATTTTCTGTTTGAGGAGTTCCAGGGTATGTTGTTGAATTTTTAGCATGTGGAACTGGCAATTTAGTGCTCTGACAGCAAGAGTAGCAGAGGTGTATACTTTTTTATCCCATCTGTCTAGTCCTTGGGAATCCCTATCTGAAGGGGTAGGATTCTTATCAGAGGTTGCTTTAATTCTTTTAGGCCCTTGAGAAATTACCTCAGGGTCAGCAGTAGGATTTTTAAAAATACATTTGTGAGAGTCAGGGACTCTGTAATACCTGCCTGGTTTTCTGGGTGCAGGAGGGAGGTTGTCAGGAGTCAAATTGGACACCAAGAAAACATCCTCCACAACATCCAGAACTGGGGGAATGGTCAAGGGTCTGTGCTGTGGAAGATCTAAGAATTCCCTGAGTCTCTATTTAGGCTGACGGTAGTCCTGACTTTCCCATTAGAAATGCTCCCTTAAGGTATGAAGGGTTTCCCCAAAGGAAAAGTCCTCTGGGGGAGAGGCTGAAGGAATGGAATCCTCTGCATCAGAATCATCATAAGCAGAGAGGGGTTACATGTCTTCATATTCAGATGCATCAGGATCATCAGACTCCTGTTCAGACAAAACTACAGGGGACAGATCTCTTTTTCATTTTGAAGGGGTAGCTTGGCTTCCGCTGATCAGCATGATAAGGTCTTCCACCATTTTAAGCATTTGAGACTGAGGCAAGGAAGCAGGTGCACGAGATTGGGTTGTCGGTTTTTTGGGTGTGGTTCATACCCCTAAGAAACTCTGTAGTTTTCGAAAAAACGCTAGATGCAAAAGAAGTCATCGGTTTGTGTCAAGAATTGGTAATGCGAAGGACTTCCTTGGAAGCCGGTGCCTGCTCAGCAGCTCCAGACCCATCCAAGGGAGAGACAACCGCAGGATCCTTAGTCGAAGAAGAGTTTTGCGGCATACCCTCCGAAAGGGTCTCGGTAGCGGCCTACGTATCCACAGAAGTGGGCATCAGGGCCTGCGAAAGAGCCTCACTGAGGACAGGAGAACTGACGACTAGCTTAATGGAAGCGTCGACGGTAGGTCTGGACCTGAGCGGACTGTCTCTGTCTTTATCTTTACGTTTTCTTGGAAGATCTGCTGCCTGATGGCTTACCGAAGCCATATCGGAATTCAAGGACTGTAAGTGAAAATATCTAGCTACAATAAGGGCCCGCCGACATATATTTCTGGTGTTGAACAAAGCACAGAAGCGACAGCGGGGGACGACATGGTCTAGACCTAAACAAGTGACGCAGTAAGAATGAAAGTCTCGGTGTGCTACTTGCTTTCAACAGGAGAGACAATTGTTAACTTTTTCTGACATCGTTTAGTGCAAGAAAAAAGGATCCCCAATGGGGTACTCAGTTTTAGAAGACTTCAGCTTCAGTTTGGAAGACTAAACTCAAGTAGCGGCAGACCGGCACTTTTGCGAACTGCTTCTGCTTCGGGCTATGTTGCAAGAAAGACTGATGTAATGGCGTTGGCTGCCTTACTTTATACTACTGACAACCTGACATCAGTCCTGAAGCGACAGAAACTGATGCAGAAATACTAAGCCTCTGGTATTCGGGCCGGCTGAGGGCTATCCTAGTAGGGATAACCCAAATGTGATGACTGCAACATTGAAACACAAAGAACATCAGGATGTTTGACACACCCTGATCCCAATCAATTTCAGACTGCCTGGATGATAGGGTTTTAATACCTTTTAGACATCTGTTTACTCAGGACATGCACCAGGTTCCTATGGAGGCAAGAAAGCAAATTCCTAGAAAAACGTTTTCTAGTTGGTACAAACAACATAACCAGCACCTATTTTAGGGTTAGTGTTTCTCTGGTTTTACAATATTTGTATGAGCTACTATCCAATATATTACTCCTCTATCAAGGTTAATTTGTTGGCCATTTCAGCATGACTGCCCATGGACTACCTTATTTCAATGCATTTTCACACTACAATGTTTTTGACAGGGGTTCTGAATAAGAGAATAGTGTGGCTATAATTTTTTTCTAACCAACTTCAAACACTTTAGTACCTACCCCAAAAAATGCCAGTATCTATCTTACAAGTAAACCAAAAAAATCATATGTGTAACTTTCCTACTTATTTTGTCAAGACAATCTAGTAATATACCAACTACTTATGACATCCTCGCCTGACTTCCAACAACATATCCCACAAAATAATTCTATTAAATGACACAAAGCACTATCCAGACAAAAGAAAAAAAGAATGGCAGTCAGATATCACAAAGGAGTTCTCCTCACTGTTCAACTGGCTGGTAAGAAAATGTATGGACTACCTGATAGCGAGGATCCTCAAAGGTGAGTCTACAACATGGAAATATCAAAAGAGGCCTGACTCTCAAAGAAACAGTCTACGCAGCAGTTACTGCTAAAGATGTGCCCAAAAAATAAATGGCTGTAGCAGAAATGTCCACTATTGCTACACTTCTTAAATAAGCACTGAAAATGAGTTGTGCATGACCAAAAAGCAGCCGTTTCTCTGGTAGGATAGCCTTTGACATTGTTTTCAAAAGACAATATGCAGTTTGATGGCTAAAGCTGATGCATTTCCAAATCCACATGGAGAGAGGTTTGTTCTGCCAATACCAACCTTTCTCTGCCTGAATAAAAGGAGATGAAAACCTGACCCATCTTGTAGAACCTGAGCTGGTGGTCCATACCCAGGGTATGAAGGCTTTTTCTATCATACTTCAGACCCTACAAGAAAACAGAATGATGATCAGACTAGAATAAAGGCTATTCTGACATTTGCTTTCAAGAAGAAAAATAGCATGGTCTTCAGGGACAACCAGCCCAGTGAAAGATCAAACATGATTCCATACAAATACGAATGTGGCATCCCAAAATTATATGAACAGAAATTATAACCACCAAGAAATATATCCTCCAAGTAAAGAACATTCAAAGCCACCAACTATGCAGGCATGAAAGGTAG
Organism: Protopterus annectens; assembly: GCF_019279795.1. Lineage (NCBI taxonomy): Eukaryota > Metazoa > Chordata > Ceratodontiformes > Protopteridae > Protopterus > Protopterus annectens. Next base: position 1,777,391,566 of record NC_056735.1, read on the forward strand.
ACAAGCAAGTCTGTCACAGGTTTGTACATTCATAGGTAAGTATTAAGCTGCCCTTACAGGCCATTTTAACCCTAGCCGTTTTCCCTTTTGGTACTTGAATTACCCTATCCCATTCGGTGTTAGATAGAACTTGGCCATCCCATGGTTGACAATTACATATTACCCCTAGTAAGAATAACTGGAATCATACCACAGATAATTTGAGAGGACACATGCATGTGATAAAGCACTTAATAGCTGCCTCTGTCCATTATTAGTACTGAGGGCTATCCTGGGGTAAAATTTCTATTACCCATCCACAGATTCAGCTTCTGCTTAAATATTGACAGGGAGAAGTTTTATTTTACATGGATGGGGAGTCTGTTCTGAAAGATGCATCTGTCCTTCCAAATTGTTCTGTTGATGGTGCAGAAAGGGTTTAGCTCCCTAGACCAAGTATTTCTGATGCTGATGTGCAGCATGTCCACCATTATTGGGTCGGAGAATGTTTTTTATGTCAACTCTTTGCAGTCTGCAGGATCCAGGGTATAGTGACAGTGCTTTGAGATCGTTGCTGTAGGATATATTTTGGCCTGCATCCTTTTAGTAATTTATCTGTACGCATTCCAGTTATTGCATGTGTCAGGACAGATACATGCCAAAGGGGGCATTAGACTCAATGACTGGCCTAATGAAGGCTGACAAAAGGAGGACAATGACATATGTATATATTAGACAAAATCTGTTTGCTTACATGCTGAGCAATATAGAAGGACATTCTTATGACAGTGGACACGTGGGTTGAAAGTTAGGTCACTATCCACATAATTCTGATCAAATGGGTCAACTCTTAGAAGCATATGTCAATGTGGTAGTTCCCTGGGGTAGACGGCTTCTCAAAAGGACAAAATAGATTTTTTCACTGTTAGCTTCAGTTATTTGTTTGGGACAAACTTTCCTACAGGACAGTAAAGTCATCTGGGGATTCTATGACTGCTCCTACCTTGCAGTCATCTGCTAACTTAAGAGTCAGAAAAGTAGCTGCCAAACAGAAGGCGGCCCAGCTTTGAACCCTGGGGGACTCCCCCTGGTGACTAGTCTCTCTGTGGAATTGGCTTCCCTTATTTTGATCTCCTGTGTCCTATTAAGTGAGCCAGTTATCACTCCAGCAGATAAAGGAGTTTATTCACAATTTTATTTAGCTTTTCTACTTTGTCTGGGAGGGGACTGTGTCAAAAGCTTTAGTCAGGTCAAAGTATACAATTTGCACCATTTTACCTTCGTCTACGGCTTTAGTGATCTTTTCAAAACTGTCCACCAGGTTATGTATGTGCTGGACATATATCCAGCTAGACTAGCCCGGTTAACAAATGTAAAATAAAATAAAATAAAATGTAAAATAAAATAAATAAAATAAAATAAATAAATAAAATGTATGATCTGCCTTTTCTGAATCCAAACAGTGAGTGGTACAGTGTTTGGAGCATCACTATGTCCTTACTGATTAGTTCCATGATGCATCTTTCCATGGTTATGCATATGAGGCTAGTCAGTCATATGGGTCTGTAATTGCGTGGGTCTGTGGAAGGTCCTCCTTTATGCAGGAGAATGACTGTAGTTGTTCTTCAATCATTTTCTACAAAGCCTGTATGAAGGCTAAGGTTGAACAGTGTTGTGTGCTTGTGGGGGTGAAGGGGTGGCTAAATCACACCATGACACTTAAGATGCATCCAGGAATATTGTCAGGACCCATTGATGCTGTATTTTTAGCCACTGATAGCATTTTTAATACCTGGTCTTGTGTGATAGCTGAAGGCAAACCGGTTTCAGGTTATACCGTGTGGGATAGGAAGAGGGTACAGAAGGGTAAAGTCTGAGCTGACTTATCAACCAGTAAGTTCCTATCATCTTCAGCGTAGGTAACTTCATTGATAACTGCTGCACTGTGCTTCTGTGACTATGAACACAACAGAACGAAAAAAGGCCTTGTGACTGTCTTTGGCGGGCTTTTCTAAGCTCCTAAATTGCTTGTTTATTTCAGTGATAAGGGTCTATCATACTAGGAATTGTTCTTCATTTGGTTAAAATTCTTTTCCTTTCATTGCAAAGCTTGTTGATATTATGGTTCCTCCATGAGGGAGTTTGTTTCTGGGATTTGCCCTGCGCTTGCTCCTACAGTGTGCAGCTACATCTTAGGTAGCTGTTTACATGCTGGTATAGTGTGGTGGTATACATTACTGCATATTCAGTGGAGTTTTAATGGAGTTTAGTGGAGATTTTAAGCTGGTCAATGTAACGGTTAGGAGTAAAGAATTTGTCTTTAGAGAAATTTCCAAAGCTACTTGGGTGGAGGGGTCACTGGTTTCAATTTTATTTTAAAGGATACAATCAACTGACAACCATAAGGAGTTCTTTAGGAGAGGATAATGATGTAGAACCCCTCTGAGAAGCTATATGACAAGCATGTACTAGGGTGCAGTCTTGCCTTCTACAAGATCTTGATGGGCAGAAACTGCAGACAAATGCAACCATAATGAAGAAAAAAAGAACAGAAAGCTCTCCAGATAACCTCCAACACTCTGATTCAAATCATCAGCCACAAAAATAAACGAAAGGTAAATTTATTTAAGCTCCACGCAAGCTTTTCGTCAGTTTAAACTAAACCAACTTCTTCAGAAAACGGATATCATCATCATAAAATGAAATCCCCTTTAGCTTAAATTCTTGTGCCTGCTGAATGGCGCCCAGCAACAGTTATCCCACTCCACAAGGGGGAAGCCACCATGGACCCCGGGAACTACCGCCCATTAGCTTGACAAGCCTGGTCTGCAAGGCCATGGAACATATCATCATGGAAAGTACAGTTATGTACCTACCATAAATGTAGATGTTAGAGTGTATTTACTGTTGCAGTCATTACTCCTGGGTTATCCTGCTGGCAGGCTACCCGCAGTCGGCCAGAATTCCAAAGTCTAGGTCCGGCGTCGGTTGCTGTCGCCTCTGCCCTGATTTCAGTGCGCCAGAGGTATAAAAGATGCAGCCGCCATTTTCTTCAGTTTTTCTTGCCCCAGATGTCAGGTGCCCCCAAAATGATAGGCTAAAAATATTATGCCAATAATTATGCATGCAGTAAAATGAACATTTCCTTCATCTACAAGCAAATACACCACATAGGTTGTATAGGATAGAGAAGTATAGGCAAGTCCCAGCAAAGAAAAGGGGGATGGAGGGTGGGTAACCTGGACTGCAACAGTGAATACACTCGAACATCTACATTTATGGTAGGTACACAACTGTACTATGTTCATCGTGTTTCACTGTTGCAGTCATTACTCTTGGGTTGAATCCCAAAGCTAAGGCTGGGTGGCTGGGCCTAAATAGGATTAGGAGAGGCTATAAGGCCTTGCAGAACTGCAGTGGCGAAGCCTGCTCTGGATTTAGAGTAGAGAGGTAAATGGTAGTGCTTTGTAAAAGTGTGCACTAAACTCCAAGTTGCAGCCTCTAAAATGTCTTTGGTTGGTACTCCTCTGAGAAAGGCTGCTGAAGTGGCTGCTGCCCTGGTAGAATGAGGCCTAATGCCCTTGGGCACTGACTTGACATGTTGTGAGTAGCAGAAACTAATGCAGTTGCCTATCCATTTTGAAATAGTCTGTTTTGAGATAGGCTTTCCTTGAGATCCTGCAGCATATGCCACTAAAAGTTGCTCAGTTTTTCTGAAAGCTTTAGTTCTGTCCAAGTAGAAGCGTAGTTGTCTGTGTATGTCCAAGGAATGCAGAAGTTTCTCACCCTTATTCTGTGGGTTTGGATAAAAGGTAGGCAAATGAATGGTTTGGTTAAGGGCCACATTGGACACTACCTTAGGCATAAATGTTGGGTTCGTCCTTAGAGAAATCCTGTCTGGATAGAAAATGATGAAAGGTTCCACAGCCACGAGTGCCTGTAACTCTGAAACTAGTCTTGCAGAGGTTATTGCTAGGAGCAGAGCTGTTTTCCAAGATAAAAACATTATATCAGCTGTATTGGCTGGCTCAAAAGGCGGCAGTGTGAGTTTTTCCAAGACATAATTGAGGTCCCATGCAGGTATTGGGGCTCTCCTTCGAGGTCTTATGTTTTTGGCCCCTCTGAGGTACTGCCTTAGCAATGGATGGGAAAAAATAGGAGGTTCCGTATTGTAATGAGCTGAAATGGCAGAGGCATGAGTTTTAACTGATGAAAAGGATAGGCCTTTGTCCAGCATCTCAGTTAGGTATTGTAAAATCTGAGGAATATTTCTTACAGATGTGTCAATTCCTTGTGCCTGGTTCCAGGCACAGAATCTTTTCCATTTTTCTGCTAAAGATTTTCTGGTACTGGGCCTCCTGGCCTCCAAAATAACATCCATCACTGCTTTAGAGAGAGGTGTGCTTTGAATGGTTACATTATCTGCCATGCTGCCAGATTTAGGGTCCTGAGTTGGCTGTGCAGAATCTGATTGTTTCGCTGGGTCAGTAAAGTGAGGAATCAGAGGCAATGTCCAGGCTGGCCTTGAGACAAGCTTTTTAGGATTGGGTACCAGTGCTGGCGTGGCCAGTCTGGGGCAATCAGAATCATTCTTGGCTTCTCTTGTCTGACCTTTAGGAGTACCTTAGGGAGGAGAGGCAAAGGAGGAAAGGCATATATTGTTAGACTTTTCCAGCTGAATGACAGAGCATCCACTTTCCATGCTTGCTTGTGATAAGTCCTTGTGCAGAATTTCTGTAGTTTGCAGTTGTGAGGGGAGGCAAATAGATCAATGTCTGGGCATCCCCATTCCTTTATCATGCTGAAGACTTGTGGATCCAGTTTCCACTTGTGGGGATCCTTAAGGTTTCTGCTTAGTTAGTCTGCCAGAGTATTGCTCTTTCCTGGCATGAATTGTGCTTGCAGGTGAACTTGATAAGTCAATGCTGTGTTCCACAAAGTCATGGTTTGTCTGCAGAGGGGGTAGGAATGTGTGCCTCCCTGCTTGTTTATGTACCACATGACTGTAGTATTGTCTGTCCTTATCAGTAGTTGTCCTGGATGGAGTAGATCCTTGAAAGCTGTCAGGGCATTCTGAACAGCTAGCATCTCTTTTTGATTAATATGCAGATGCATTTGGCTTGTGGACCATGTGCCCTGAATACATTTTCCTGCCATGTGCGCTCCCCAGGCATAATCTGATGCATCTGTTGTTATTGACTGCCTGGCTGTGGGTAGAGTGAATAGCTGCCCTTGTTGAGGTGACAGGCATGAGCCCACCATCGAAACTCGTGTTGCAGGCAAGGAATGAGGGTAATTAATGCTTCCAGAGTCCAGACACTTCTTAGGTACCATTGAAGTTTCCTCATATGCAGTCTGGCATATGGAATTAGCAGAATGCAGGATGCCATGAAGCCCAAAGCCTGCAGAATTTTTCTTGCAGATAACTGGGTCTTTGTTGCCAACATTTTGAAGTAAGAAGTTAGTTGCCTTTGTTTGTCTGGCGTGAGATAAGCCATCTGGGCAGTTGTATTTAAGCTTGCACCCAGGAATATTATCTCTTAAGAGGGTACTAGTTTTGATTTCTTTTTGTTTACAGTGTACCCTAGGCAAATTAATAATCTTTCTACGAATGCCAGATGCTTTAGTAGGGTGTCCTTGTTCTCTGCTTGTACAACTCAGTCGTCCAAGTAAGGATAAATTTGAATTCCTCTTTGTCTGCAAAATGCAATTACTGGTGCCAGGCATTTTGTGAAGATCCTGGACGCAGTAGAGAAGCCAAAGGGCAGTGCAGAGAATTGGTAGTGCATTGACCCAGCTATGAATCTGAGGTATCTTCTGCAAGACTGTCTGATTGGTATATGCAGGTATGCCTCCTTTAGGTCCAAAGTTGCAAGCCAAGCCTTCTTGCCGAGCATGGGCAGAAGCTGCTGCACAGTTAACATTTTGAATTTTGGAACGTCCAGAAATGTGTTTAGAAAAGACAGGTCCAGTATTGGTCTCCAGGCTTTGTCCTTTCTGGGAACCAAGAAAAGTCTTGAGTAAAATCCTTGTCCCTGCTCTTGCTGTGGTACTTGCTGAAAGGCCCTCATTTGCATAAGGGACGAAACTTGTTTTTGTGCCTCTGCCCATTGATTGTGTGGCAGGTTTGGTATACCTTTTGCCTTTGGCAGGGTGTGAAAGTGGAACCTGTAGCCCTGGGACACTATATTCAATACCCATTTGTCCTGGGTGACCATGTGTCAATTTTGAGACAAAAAAATGCTAGTTTTCCCCCTAATGGGGCTGCAAGAAGGTAAGTGCTTGGTGCTGGCAGAGGCAAGTCATTGGGACCGTTTCCTGTATGGCTGTGCTTTGTCTTCTCCACTTTTGGAGGTAGAAGCGCCCCACTGTTTAGGCCTGTATGAGCCCTGGGGCTGGGATCTGCCTCTGGGACGTCTGTATCTGCCTCTTTGTGGCCCGTCCAACACTGGAAAGGACCAATTCTTTGTAGGCCAGTTCCTGCTAAATTTTGGTGGCTGAACCTGCAAGAAATTTAGCTTTGTTCTCCATTTTCTTCAAAACCTCTTCTGCTTTAACACCAAATAAAGTATCATGCTGTAATGGAGCATCTAATAATTTTGCTTTAACATGATCAGGCAGATTTTGTTCCTTTAACCAAGCATGCCTTCTAATGACACAACCAATAAAGTACAGTTTTGTACCTACCATAAATGTAGATGTCCGATAGATATGCAACTGCAGTCATAACATATGGGTTGTCCTGCCTCAGGCAGCCCTCGGGTCGGCCGAATTCCAAAGTCTGGGTCTGGCATCGGCTGGTGTCGCCTCCTCTCCGACGTCACAACGGCTGGAGTATAAAGGCATCGGCTGACGCCATCTTCTTCAGTGTTTCTTGCCCCAGATGCCAGGTGCCCTCCTAGGAAGGCTAAATTTGGTGAATGGATAAACAATTCCAGACATTCACAACAGTAATAAACAGATACACAATAGGAGATACCCCCAGCTAAAAGGAACAGGGGGAATGGACCCAAATGAAGGAAAAGAGGGGAAGGAAAATCCGACTGCAGTTGCATATCTATCGGACATCTACATTTATGGTAGGTACAAAACTGTACTATGTCCTTCAAGAATGCAACTGCAGTCATAACATATGGGTTGAATACCATAGCCAAGCTGGGGGTGGATGGAGCTAAGAAAAAGATGGTGGAGCTAAAATGCCCTGCAGGACTGCCGAAGCAAAGCCTGCTCGGGATCTGGAGTATAAAGGCAGGTTGTAGTGTTTGGTAAATGTATGCACGGAGCTCCATGTAGCAGCCTCTAGAATGTCCTTTGTAGCCACTCCTCTTAGGAAAGCTGTGGATGTGGCTATAGCTCTGGTGGAATGTGGCCTAATATTGGCTGGCACACTTTTCCATGGTAAGAATAGCAGAATCTGATGCAGTGTCCAATCCATTTTGAAATTGTTTGCTTGGAGATTGCTTTTCCTTGTATTCCAGCAGCATAGGCTACAAACAGCTGGTCAGACTTTCTGGTGGCCTTAGTTCTGTCCAAGTAGTAGCGTAGTTGCCTGTGTGTGTCCAAGGTATGCAGCAGTCTTTCCCCTCTATTTTGAGGATTGGGGAAGAAGGTAGGAAGGTGAATAGCTTGATTTAGAGACACCCTGGAAATCACCTTTGGCATGAAAGAAGGATTTGTTCTTAGAGAGACTCTGTCCTGATGGAAAATGAGGAAAGGAGGTACTGCCATGAGCGCCTGTATCTCCGAGACTCTTCTTGCTGATGTGACTGCCAATAGAAAAAACGTTTTCCATAATAGAGATTGCATCTCCGAGGTTGCTGCTGGCACAAAGGGAGACAGAGATAATTTTTCCAGTACAAAATTGAGGTCCCATGCAGGTACTGGTTGTTTTCTGGGAGGCTTGATATTCTTTATTCCTCTCAGGAACTGTCTTAGCAAAGGATGTGAGAACACTGGTGGATCACAATTGCATCTTGCTGAGATTGCTGAGGCATGAATCTTTATGGAAGAATATGAGAGTCCAGAATGAAACATTTCTGCCAAGTATTTCAATATGTGAGGAATACTCAGTACTGTTGTATCCTGACCCCTGTTGGCAGCCCAGATGCTGAATCTCTTCCACTTGGCTGAATAGGCTTTTCTGGTGGATGGTCTGCGTGCTTCCAATAAGATGTCCTGAACTGCCTTGGAAAGATTGGAAGCGGAAGGAGTTAAAGTAACCTCCAGGCTGTCAGATGAAATGTTTTCAGGTTTTGGTGAACAGTCCTGTAGTTGTGTTGTGTTAGGAGCAGGGGCCATAGGGGCAGAGGCCACGGTTTGGTCCGAGTTATGCTCAACAGTAATGGGTACCAGTGTTGCTTTGGCCAGTCTGGAGCTGCCCGTTGGTTGTTCTGCTTTGATCTTCAGGATCACCTTGGTCAACAGTGGCAGAGGGGGATATGCATAAATTTTTAGGGAATTCCAGCTGAAGGAGAGAGCATCCGTTGCCCAGGCTAGTGCATGGTGGGTCCTGGTACAGAACTTTTCCAGGTGATGATTGATCTATGTCGGTCTTCCCCATGTCTTTGTTATTTGTGAGAAAATGTGGGATGCAGCATCCATTCGTGTGGATCCAAGAAATTTCTGCTCAGCTTGTCCGCCAGTACATTGTCCTTGCCTGGCACAAATAGGGATTGCAGGTGTATCTTCAGACTCGGTGCTTTTTCCCAGAGAATCATTGTTAGTCTGCAGAGGCGGTATGAATGAGTCCCTCCCTGCTTGTTTATATACCACATGACAGTGGTGTTGTCTGTCCTTATTAGTAAATGTCCTTGCTGCAGTGATTTTGAAACTCGATTGCATGTATCACTGCCAGCATCTCTTTGGTTTATGTGCAGATGTCTTTCCTTGGTGTCCATTGACCTTAGCCCTCCATGTGCTTCATCCATGATCTGAGGTGTCTGTTGTAATTATTTGACCTGCTTGAGGTCTGTTGAAAGACATGTCTTTGTTTAATTGACTTGCTTGAGCCCACCACAAGAATTCCTTTTGCAGACATGGAGTAAGTGGGATTACGTCCTCTAGGCTTTGGCTGTTGTGACCATAAGCTTTTCAAATACCATTGCAGCTTTCTCATATGAAGTCTTGCCAAAGGTATCAGGAGAATGCATGATGCCATGAAACCCAGGGCCTGCAGGAGTTTCCTTGCAGTCAGCTGGGAGACTTGTGCTAGGCCTTTGAAGTACTCTGGTAACTGCTGCTGTTTTTCCTCTGTGAGTCTGTGTGTCCAGTTTGGCTCCTAGGAAAATAATCTGTTGGGATGGCAGTAGCCTTGACTTCTGAATGTTGACTGTGTATACCAAGGCCTGTAGTAATTGCATGAGTAGTATAAGTTTTTTTATTAAGGTTTGTCTGTTGTCTGCTTGTATGAGGCAGTCGTCCAGGTAGGGTATATTTGAATTCCCTGGAGTCTGCAGTGTGCCACTACTGATGCCAGGCATTTGAACACTCTAGTAGATTGATAGTGCTCTGTCCCTGCAAGAAATCTGAGGTATCTTCTGCAGCTTTGTCTGATTGGGACATGCAGGTATACCTGCTTGAGGTCCAGAGTGACCAGCCAAGACTCCTTGCCCAGGTTGGGAAGGAGTTGCTGTAGCATTTTGAACTTTGGCACAATGAGAAGGTATTTAGAGTAGACAAGTCCAGTATAGGCCTCCATTTGTTTTCCTTTCTTGGAACAAGGAACAGTCTTGAATAGAATCCTGACCTTGTTCCTGGGGAGGTACCTTTTCTATTGCTTTTATACTTAATAGCTTTGAAACTTGAATGAGTGCCTCTGCCCTTTGATGGTGTGGCAGGTTATCTGTAACCCTTGTCTATTAAATCCAGAATCCAACTGTCCTTGGTTAAGATATGCCAGTTTTTGAGAATAAGGATAATTTTCCACCCAAGGGTGCTTCTCTGTATGAAAGTCAAGTCATTGTGATTGTCCTTGTGGTGCAGCTGGAGAGAGTCAGGGTTAGCACTGGAATCGGAGAAAACATCATCCAAAACATCCATCACAGGACCTCTGGAGGGAGGGCAGAGGGAATTGATTCCTCAGCATCAGAGTCCTCATAGGCCTGGAAGGATTCTTCTTGAATATCTGAATGCTCAGAATCCCCAGAGGCCTCATCTGAACAGAGGTTTTCAGTCTGCTCAGTTCTAGGCATTTTCTCTGCAGAAGGCTGAGAACCACTGTCTGGGTCAGAGTCCTCATAGGCCTGGAAGGATTCTTCTAATCCCCAGAGGCCTCATCTGAAGAGAGGTTTTCAGTCTGCTCAGTTCTAGGCATTTTCTCTGCAGAAAGCTGAGAACCACTGTCTGGGTGAGGCTGAGACCTCCTGATAAGGGAAATAAGGTCTGCAGCAAGAGACAATCTGTTTATCAGAAGCCTTGATGGACATAGATACAGGAGAATGGTGTCGGGTAAATCATGAAAAATCAACAACTGGCACCAGAGAGGTCTCGGGACCAAAGGACTAGAATCACTAGCGGAGGGTCTAGGAGTAGTATCGGTAGAGATGCGGGGCCAAAGATGCCTGTCGGTCCTTCCGAAAAGTCTTCAGCAAATTCTGCCCGCACAGGCCGAGACGTCCGTCTGGGCCCAGGCAAGGAAGACAGTAAGAATGGAAGACCTTATGAGGTATTTGTTTACCACAAGACAAACAATTATTAACTTTCTCAATTTGTTCTGACATCGGCTGAGGCAAGAAAAATGTTCCCCAACGGGTACAGCTTTTATGATGACTGATGAAAACACAGGAGCTGACCGACCGGCACCTGCTTCTGCTTCGGCACCGCGAGGCAAGACTGACTGAAGAAGATGGCGCGCGGCCGTGCCTTTATACTCCAGCTGCCTGAGGCAGGACAACCCATATGTTATGACTGCAGTTGCATTCTTGAAGGACATCTGCGGCCCTGCAGGAGGCCTCCAGAGACTCAAAACCACATTGCAATGCATGCTTTCCCATTTGTTCAGTTGCATGCAATAAATTCTGCATTTCCTTATTTCCTGTACAATCAGAATTAGTCAACATTTTCTGTTTTAACAGTGACATTAAGTATTGCTGATATTTAATCATATGAAATTGACAATTTAAAGCCCTCACAGCCAAAGTAGCAGAAGTGTAAACCTCCCCCCCCCCATCTGTCTAGTGCCCTTGAACCCCTGTCAGAAGGGACAGGGTTTTTCGCAGTAGCTGTCTTAACCCCTTTGGGACCCTGAGAAATAGTTTTGGGGTCAGCAGCAGGGTTTTTATAAAGAAATGTATGTGAATCAGGAACCCTGTAGTATCTGTCTGGTTTAACAGGAGCTGGAGGTAAGGAGTCTGGGGAAAGGCCGGACTCTGAAAATACATCATCTACAATGTCTAGCACAGATGAAATAGCAAGAGGCCTGAGCTGAGGAAGTAAAAGAAAATCTCTAAGCCTTTTCTTTGATTCTGAGTAATCTTGGCTGTCCCAGTGGAAGTGCTCCCTCATGGCATGAAGGGGTTTCCCCAAAAGAATAATCCTCAGGAGGAGAGGCTGAAGGAATGGATTCTTCAGCATCAGAATCCTCATAGGGAGGAAGAGAGAATTCCTGTACAGAAGAGGAGTCAGAGGAAATGGAAACCTGATCTGAAGAGTCAGAGTCTGTCTCTTGCCTAGGCCTCTTGTCAAGAGGAGGATGGGAACCCGTGATCAAGGTAATAAAGGTATTCGGCCATTTTGAGCATCTGTTTCTTAGGCATGGAAGTTTGTCCTGGAGAATGCTGTACTTGCTTCTTTGCCTTTAAAGCTGCTGTAGTCTTTGCTTTTGAAGCTGAAGTAGGCTTTACATATAGCTGTGTAGGTCTGAAAACACCCTCAGAAGCCGATGCCTGCTCAGCGGCTCCAGAACCATCTGAGGGAATGATTTCCAAGTGTCCAATACCTTGAGTATCCAGAGGCCTAGCTGGCTCCACTTGGGAGTCGTCAGCGGTCTGTGGCTCTGAGGTAGCGGGTGTCAGGGGCTCCGAAAGCACCTCACTGAGAATTTTGTATCTCGGATGCCTGTCTTTCTCTTTTTCCTTGCGTTTTTTAGAAATTCTGGTCGTCGGCTGTTCCGACGGCATTATGTAACTGAATTTTCGGCCAAAGTAATAAGCAAAATCAAACCGACGCTGAATAGTGCGTTTGTTGAATCTAGCACAAATCCAACAGCTAGCAACGTTATGATCAGGGCCTGGGCAAGGAATACAGTAAGAATGATAATCCTTATGGGATATTTGCTTCCCACAAGAAATACAATTGTTAACTTTTTCTGACATCGGTCTGGAGCAAGAAGAAAAGTTTGCTTTAATGAAGACTTGGATCTGAAATTAGTCTGTGAAAATCTCAAAGAAAGACTAAAGAAAATGGCTGCATCTTTTATACCCTGGCGCACTGGCGTCAGGAAGAGGTGACAGCAACCAACGCCGGACCTAGACTTTGGAATTCTGGCCAACTGCGGGTAGCCTGCCAGCAGGATAACCCAAGAGTAATGACTGCAGCAGTGAAACACAATGAACATCTTATAAACAAAGACATTGGTAATCTCCAAACTCTGGATCCCACCCAGTTCGGGTTTGTAAAAGGCAGATCATGTCTCCTAAACCTGATAGACTTCTTTGAAGCCACACCAAGTCAGACAAGGGTATGGTGGTTCACATAGCCTATCTAGATCTTGCCAAGGCTTTCGACACCATCCCCAACTCTGGAATTATAGATAAACTCAATAAACTAGGTATAAATCCCTATGTCACAAGATGGGTTGCCAACTGACTCACTGACAGAACCCACACTGTGAAAGTAGCAGACTCCAAATCCGATTTCAGACCAGTGACAAGTGGAGTACCACAGGGTTCAGTCCTGGGTCCTCTCCTGTTTGGTATCTACTTCACTGAAGTACAGGCTAACACAGAAGGTCTTTGGCTATGAAAGTTCCAGATGACTGCAAACTAGGAGTCATAATCGAAACTCCTAACGATGTGGACATCCTACAAAAGGGCCTCACTGAGACAGATGCCTGGTGTCAAAGCCATGGCCTCAAGCTCAATGCCAAAAAGTGCATTGTCATCCCCTTTGGTAAAAACTCTGTACCCATGAACTACAACATAGGCAGTAGTATACTTAACACCGAAAGTGGGACACAGGTGGACAGTAGTCTCTCCTTTGATAATCACATTGCCACAGTAGTCAGGAAATCCTTCTACGTGACACACCTCATCACAAAAGGTTTCTCATCCAGAAAAAAAAAGAGGTCATTGTTTCCCTCTACTCATCACTCATTAGACCCATTATAGAGTACAATGTCCTTTTTGGTATGTACTTCACAAGACATCTACAACAACTGGAAAGGCCGCAGAAATACCTCACAAAGAAGATTACCGGCCTCAAACAGATGCCCTACGCAGACCGTCTTAAAAAACTCCAGCTTTACTCCGTTGCATATCGCCTACTCAGAGGTGATCTCTGCCTAACATACAAAGCTATGTCAAACCCAGAGCTGTTGGACATGCTCCACTTAAAGAAATCCCAATCCCTCCAAGCTACATGCTCTAGGGACCTAAACCTTGTCACCACATTAAACAGAACATGCCAGAGGGATAGATTCCTGTCCCAGAGACTTCCCATACTCTGAAATAAACTACCTATCTATATCAAACAAAGCTCCTCATTAGCACTCTTCAAGAAAAATCTTGATGACTGGATGGGAAATAGGTAATTAACCCCGGTGATCCCCTCTGTGGCTCTGTTCGACAGTGGCACAGGAAAATAATTTTCTTGGGTGGCAAAAGCCTACCTATGAACCTATATATACACTTCAACCTCCTCTCACATAATCTCATGACGCTTTGTAAATACAAAAAACACTTGAACTGGATTAACCGTTCTAAATTATACAAATATTGATCCTAGGTGCAACGCAAATGTGCCAATCCTGTCTAAAACATGTACAAGCAGCAGAACTCTAAAATGTACCAAAGAAATTTATTACTTACTTAAAATAAAATATATACATAGCTTTGTGGATCCGGGAATAGTTTAAACGGTGCTGCCTGACGCTGCTCTGTGCACAAGACCGCGCAAAAAGAGTTGCAGGGTTTTGAGAGAGAGATCAAGGAGTTTGGAATTGACCCAAAATGGCCAATACAACTACAGCTTCTAGGCAGTAACCACTCCTACAGGGACAGGCAGGCTGCTCAGTGTTAACCACTGCCACTGGTGAACACAGAGACTTCCCTTTAGCCCAAGCAAGCACTGGCCTCCAAGAAACTTACAAACGGTTCAGGACAGCAAATCTGTAACTGAACTTTCTTAAATTTCAGAAAGTGGGGAAAAAAAGCAAGATTTATTTGTTTTTCTTTGTTTTAGTTTAAAGGTAGCAGAGATACACAAGTAGCAAAATAGTCAGAACAGTTCAATAAATGACCCCACACTTAAGTGTTAGCCCAGAGTCAGGTAAAATGCAATTTTAAGAAAAAAAAATTTTAAATTAAGTGCAACACAGGAAATGCTGTAAACAGGCTCTATATGTGTTCTAAATACTGTTTCTAATACAAATATTAACTTTAGCAAGCCGGAAAACGCTGAAAAGTAGGCGGCAAAGCAGTAATTTTAAACAGAAAATCAGAAGAAAATACTTAAAATCTCAAAAGTGGCTCCTTTCTTCTCTCACTTACTTAAAATAAAATATATACATAGTCTGTTAAGTAATATGCTATGCAGTTCGTCATAGAATTATTATGAAAATATGGGACTGGTTGATTTAATAGAAACCTATACCTAAATGCCTAACTAACCCTAAAACATCTAGAGCCTGTTTACTGCATTTCCTGTGTTGCACTTAATTTAAAATTGTTTTTTTCTTAAAACTGCATTTTACCTGACTCTGGCCTAGCACTCAAGTGTGGGGTCATTTATTGCACTGTTCTGACTATTTTGCTACTTGTGTATCTCTGCTACCTTTCAACTAAAACAAAGAAAAACAAAAAAATCTTGCTTTTTTTCTCCACTTTCTGAAATTTAAGAAAGTTCAGTTACAGATTTGCTGTTCTGAACTGTTTGTAAGTTTCTTGGAGGCCAGTGCTTGCTTGGGCTAAGGGAAGTCTCTGTGTTCACCAGTGGCAGTGGTTAACACTGAGCAGCCTGCCTGTCCCTGTAGGAGTGGTTACTGCCTAGAAGCTGTAGTTGTATTGGCCATTTTGGGTCAATTCCAAGCTCCTTGATCTCTCTCTCAAAACCTTGCAACTCTCTTTTTGCACGGTCTTGCGCACAGAGCTGGCAGCCGCTTAAACAGGTTTAAACTATTCCCAGCTCCACAAAGTCTGCTCTTCACTTTTTCCCTTAGAACTGCTCTAAATCTCAAAATAAGCACTTTATTTTCATTCTAAAGCCCTGCACTTGCTTGTATAAGTAATCTCATAGGTAAACACAAATAAACTTAAGCACTACATCCTCTTATACTCCTTTTAAGCACTTGCCCCCTATTGCTTCTTTCTGATCAGTCAATAAGTAGTTCCCTATATTATTCAGGCATGTCCAAAGGTCAGTTTTGGGTTGACTCTCAGGTCCAGCTGGTGAATCTGGGAATCTTGAGGCAATGTTACAACTGCCTTATGTATACAGACCACCCTCTCCTCCTCCCAACAAGCTCAAATATATGTGAGAGATGCAACTATATAGCCAAACTGGAGGCTAAGCTCTCTCAACCCAGTACTGACACAGCCTGTCAAGAGGAGAAGGTAACCGCACACACCACAAATCCAGTCTCACATAGATCAGCAAACCAAACACAAACACACAAAAACATACTCGGAGGCTCTAAATAAAAATCTGCCTAAGCAGCAGAGACCTCCAAAGCAGACATCCAAGCAACCCCTACCACGAAATACCCACGTAGCGCATAGCTCACAAAGTCAGTGTGCCACACAGTCACAGCCCTTAAGGCTAAACAACACATGTAATACACTTGTAATAGGTGACTCTATTGTCAGACACACTGATGTCCCACTCACCAGGCTGAACAAGGAGAAGGTCACTGCAAGCTGCCTGTCGGGTGCCAGGATCCGCCACATAACACAAGCACTCAGGTCATTCCAAAGCAAGTACAAATATGACTCCACCAATGTCCATGCTGGTGTGAATGACCTGAGATGTACCTCCCTGGACTACATGAAAAAAGACGTAGAGGAGCTCTTTGATCATGTAGCCCAGGCCGGTACGACCCTGACCTTGAGTAGCATCCTACCCTCACCAAGAATGATGCCACAGTATAAAGACAAAATGATAAACTTTAACAATTGGCTAAAGTATTGGTGTCATTCAAAGGGGATCCAGTGTCTGTCAGCCTTGGATGACATGCTCGACAAGCCATGTTGCTTCGCTAGGGACGGCTTGCACCTATCACCCCTGGGTTTTCGAATACTGGCAAAGGCTCTTGCCTCCCCCCTAGTGCCTTTTTTAGGCAAGGCTCAAAAGACAAACTCACCTCCATAGACAACACAAAGAAAAAAAAACTAAGGGAAATGCTGCTCAACGCCAGAAGTCTAAACCTCAAGATGCACGCACTCAAGACTCTCCTCAGTATGGAGAATATCGATATCTGTGCAGTAACAGAAACCTGGTTCAAGGCTCCCGAGAGCACCCCAGCACTAACAGGTTATACTTCATACCATGCGTTCCAGCCCCAAAACTCAGACCAAACCACAAAAGGAGGGGGAGTGTATCCATATTCATCAAAGATACCCACACCTCCAGGTTAGTGGCACTGCACGAAGCATCAGAGACCATCCATGTGCAACTAACAGTTGGCAAAACTGCCTTTCAGTTTCTAGCCTGCTACAAACCACCTTCCCAAACACAGGAACCTCACTCGGCTTTCCTGAGAACACTGGGGAATGTGAAGGTCTCTCCAAACACCATTATACTGGGTGACTTCAACTACCCAAACATTGATTGGGAAAACTACTCAAGCCCAAACACCCTCGCCCAACAGTTCCTAGAATTTATAAACTCAAATGCTATGGAACAACTGGTCACCACTCCCACAAGAGGGGAAAACATATTGGATCTGGTCATCACCAACATGGAGTCTCTATGTTCCACCCCAGAGGTATACCACTCATTGGTAAGTGAAGAACTTCACAAAAGCAAACTTCACACTTCTCAAAACCGAGGTGGAACCCTTCAAAGCCCCCGGGCCAGTGGAAAATACGGCCCAAAATGCAGAATCCTTTACAAAAGGATTCTATGGACACCTACAGGAATGCATGGAGCATGCTATCCCAAATAAAACCAAGATTCACTCCTCCAAAGGCAGGAGACCTGTCTGGTGGACCCCAGCCATAAACAAGCTATACAACAGAAGGAGAAAGCTACTACATGATAGAGCAAAATCCCATAATGGGAAGGCGTCTCTGATCAGTACTAGCAAGAAACTACGATCCCTCATAAAATCATCTAAGGCCAGCTTCAAAAGAAAAATTGCACAAGACACTACAGAAAATCACAAGACCTTCTTTAGTTATGTCAGAAACCTGGGAGGCAACTCCCAGATATGCTCGGAGTTGGTGCAAAATGACAAAAAATACACTGAACCCACAGACATTGCCAATGTCCTGGCAGAAAGGTTCAGTGCAAACTTCTCCCCCCTTCCCCCCCAAAAGAGCAAATGTCTATCCCAACAGAGTGTAGCCTTCCTGAGATCACAGATGCATAGGTGAGAGCTGCCCTCCCCAAAGCAAAAAACACAGCATCAATGGGACCAGACGGTGTCCCAGGCTGCGTCTTACACGAGCTCCAAGAAGAACTAAACCCTCATATAAAGTCACTGTTCAATCTCAGCCTTACTACAGGATATGTACCCAAGGAATGGCGTACAGCAACAGTGGTCCCACTCCACAAAGGTGGTGCCACAACAGACCCCGGAAACTATTGCCCTATAAGCCTGACTAGCCTGGTCTGCAAAGCTATGGAGCGTATCATCATGGAAATCATAAACAAAGACATTGGGAACCTCCAAACACTGGATCCTACCCAATTCGGCTTTGTTAAAGGCAGATCTTGCCTCTTGAATCTGGTAGACTTCTTTGAAACAGTTACCAAAGCCATAGATGAAGGGAAGGTAGTCCACACAGCCTACCTGGACCTCGCAAAAGCCTTCGACACAATACCCCACTCGGGCATCATAAATAAGCTCACCAGCTTAAATATGAACCCCTATGTCACAAGATGGGTTGCAAACTGGCTCAGGGATAGAACCCACACGGTCAGAACAGCAGGTGCCATGTCAGACTCTAAACCAGTTACAAGTGGCGTCCCACAAGGCTCAGTCCTGGGACCTCTCTCTTGTTCGGTATATATTTCTCCGAGGTACAGGCTAACACGGGTGGACTATGGCTGACCAAGTTTGCAGATAACTGCAAACTGGGTGCAGTAATCGACTCTCCGGCTGACACAAGCATCCTCCAAAACGGTCTCACAGAGATGGATAACTGGTGCCAGAGCCATGGCCTAAAGCTAAATGCCAAAAAGTGCATAGTCATCCCCTTTGGGAAAAACAAAGTGCCCACAAATTACCACATAGGTGGTAATACATTAAGTATGGAAGAAGTAATTAGGGACTAGGGGACCCAAGTAGATAGCAATCTCTCCTGTGACAATCACGGTGCCAAAGTCATTAGAAAGACCTTCCATATAGCCCACCTTATCACAAAAGGGTTCACCATCTCACTTATCCGGCCCATAATTGAATACAATGCCCCATTTTGGATGTACCTTACCCGATACCTTCAGCAACTGGAAAGACCCCAAAAGTATCTCACCAAGAGGATCAAGGGGCTCAAACAGATGCCCTATGCAGTTCGGCTAAAGAAACTCCAGCTCTACTCAGTTGCGTACCGCCTACTCAGAGGCGATCTGTGTCTGACGTATAAGGCCATGTCCAACCCTGAATTAATGGACATACTTCACCTCAGGAAATCCAAATCCCTTAGAGCTATACGCTCCAGGGACTTGAACCTCAGCACAGAAATAAAAAGGACATGCTGGAGGGACAGATTCATATCCCAGAGGCTCCGCTCACTCTGGAACAAAATCCCAATCCATGTTAGGCAATGCCCCTCACTGACCCTCTTCAAGAGAAATCTTGACGAATGGATGGGAGATCGTAAGTTTACTCCTGGGATCTCTTCTGTGTCCCTGCTTGACAGGGGTACAGTAAACTAACCTTAAAAGGGCTACCTTCTGTGACCTACTATACAGAGGCAGTCAACTACTCAAAAAGGGTGGCAAAAGCCAAACACATTCTGGCTAGGCTTATAAATGCCCTAGAGCAGATAGCCTAGTATCAACCTATGAACCTATAAGTAATACATTTCTTCTGTACATTTTAGAGTTCTGCTGCTTGTACATGTTTTAGACAGGATCGGCACATTTGCGTTGCACCTAGGATCAATACTTGTACAATTTAGAACGGTTGATCTAGTTCAAGTGTTGCTTGTGAAGTTGTAGGTTTGCAACATATTTTTTGTATTTACAAAGTCTCATGAGATTATGTGAGAGGAGGTTGAAGTGTACATATAAAGGGGATTTCATTTTATGACGTATCTGTTTTCTGAAGAAGTTGGTTTAAACTGAATGAAAAGCTTGTGTGGAGCTTAAATAAATTTACCTTTCGTTTATTCTTGTGGCTGGTGATTTGACTCAAGAGTGTCAGAGATTACCTGGAGAGTTTTCTATCGTTTTTTTCTTCTTTGCAGTTTGTTTTCTTTATCAACAGCCTGTCTAAATGCACCCATAACACAGAAAAAAAATGAACCCCACACTATATAGATAAAAGTAAATGAGCATTTTAAGTGAATGACTGGAACAGCAACTGTCCATCTATATATAAAATGCAGGTGAATAAATCTTACTATAACAGTATATGTCCTTTTCACTGTTCTAGTATTAATCATCTCTGGGATTTCCTGCCAAGATAGCCCAACGTCTGGTTAGTATACCAAAGTCTTTATTACCTAGGAGCATCATACATCAGACATATGCTCCCCACGTAAGCACAGGGTATAAAGGTGACGTACATATTCTCAATCCAGAACCAAAGCTCCCCAGGTGAACCAGGACCCCCCACCAGTGGAAAGGACGGCATGTACAGCTAGAAACAGGAAGGCAAGGAGAAGAACTAATTGACCAGATTGACCAGAAAGAAAATATCACCCATGGTAGAAGAGGAAAAGAAATGGGGGAAGGAAGGAGGAAGTGAAGACTGCAACAGTGAAAAGAAGAACATCTACTACTACGGCAAGATTTTACACAATTGTACTATGTCCCTCCATATCACTGTTGCAGCATTCATCACCTCTGGGAGATTAGCACAGCTACTGTGAAGGAAGGAAAGAAGAAGGGAAGGCACATAGGAGCCCTCCACAAACCCATGAAAGATAGCCTTGGCAAATCCTGCCTGGAATCTGGAAATGACATTGAATTTGTAATGTTTAGTGAATGTGTGAACAGATGACAAAGTAGTAGCTTCAAGGATGGAGTTGGTGACCAGTCCCTTGAAGAAATCCACTGAGGAAAACACTGTCCTAGTAGAATGAGCCATAACAGTAGACAACTGTTTGTCATGAATCGTATAATAAAAAAGAAATGGCCTTAGCAATAAAGGAGGAGATGGTTTGCTTAGAAACTGCCAAGCCCAATGTACTGGTATGAAAAGAAACAAAAATCTGATCAGATTTACAAAAGGCCTTTCTTTTGTCTAAATAATATCTGAGCTGTCTATGCAAGCCCAAGGTATGAAGAAACCTTACGACTAGCAGATTGCGGAGAATTGAAAAAAGGAAGCTGGACAGACTGATTAAGGTACAGCTCATTAACCAACTTGGGCATGAAAGAAGGATTTGTATGGACAGACACCCTGTCTCTACCAAAAACCAAACAAGAGGGACCGTCATCAAAGCCTAGAATTCTGAAACTCTTCTGGTGGAGGTTAAAGCAGTCAATAAAACAGCGCCTTCCAGATGCAATGTTGCAAAGAAACAGCAGCAGACTTGAAAGGAGCCCGAGTCAGTTTTTCAAGGACAAAATTAAGATCCCAAGATGGGGGGGAATAAGCTTTCTTGGGGGTCTGATATGAAGGACACCTTTTAGAAACTGCTTGACCTCAATCTAGAGGACAAAGGACGAGTAAGTGGTAGATAGTCAGAAATTGCTGACAAATGAGCTTTCACTGAAGAATATGCTAAGCCAGCATGCAGTAGGTCACACAGGCAGGAAATAACTGAGGCGGTGGTTCCCAAACTTTTTCGATTCTCAGCTCCCCTTGCCGAATCCAGGTTTTCCCAAGGTGCCCCCCCCCCATCAAATTCTAACAAGTATACTTTGCGAAATAATTATTATTTTTTTTTAATTAAAAGGGTTAGTTAGGTAAAAATAAATACACATTTAAGATCACAAAAAATGTAATTGAACAAATTAATAACACAGGTATATTTAAGATCACAAAAACATGTAACTGAACAAATTCAACTTAATTATAATTAGTGGAGATGGATGAGCCCGTTGATCACTGCATATTTTCTCAAATCTTGGAATCAAACTGGACACAGCCACTCTCATTTCCTTCTCCACATTGATTTTCGCTCAATACTTTTTAAATGTCAGTGTTTTAACTCGCATTCCCCTTATACCAACTTCCCAAATCAACAGTACTAATATTTAAAACACTGTTGCTTATATTTCTGCATTTGTCCCTGATTCTGCAGGCAAGATGTTGACACCATTAGCACTTTCTTTAGGATGGTACACTGACAAACACATAAACCATAGCATACTGGGTAAAACTTCCACTGCTGACTAATCAACCTATACATCTCAACCCTATCTCATTTTGTGGAATGTTATTCATTTTTGAGACTTAAAAAAAGACCACATTCCTCGCTGTTCCACAGTGGAAGGGTTTCTCACACATTCACTCTCAATATTTATAATAAATAATGCTGAATCACATTGATTGAACAAAAGAACCTTATATAGGTATAAAGCAATAAATTTTAACCACGTTGTGAGCTTTATAGTGAAAGAAGTTAGGTTAGTACATCGTATTCACATTTGGACCTTTTTTTCCAACTTACCAGTGGCAGTGCTCCACATTTAAGGGATGAAAGGCTGAGAACTATGAATCAACCAAAAGAAATACAGTTTAACTCTTTCCAAAGTTTATAATGATGCCTTATAGTTTTTTTTCCCTAGTAGTAGATATGGGACAGTGTTATTTCAAATCCCAACATAACATCACACGTTACAACATGATGTACTCTTTGACATGCTTCTTAAAAGCACTGCTTTCCATAAATGTTTTGTCAATTAAAAGAGCAATGTTCTATTAGGTTAACCACTCTCCTAAATTACTATCATGTGTATTAATTTTGCTACAAAGCTCGCATCAGAGCTGTAACCAGTACACAAAAGTTATTTATCTCCTGTGGAAGAAAAATACCTGAGCCATTCGTTCCAGTTATACAGGTAAATCTCTTAAATGAGCTTGCTGCCCCCTCCAGGACTTGAAATTTTCTATCTCTAGTAGTTTTAAATACCCAGTCATATTTAGTGTAAACTTAAAAAGTCAACGGTTTGCAATATAAAAGTCAGCGGTTTGCAATATAAAACAATCAGTCTTACTAGCGTCACTATTTAAAGTTGATGACTCTAACAGAAATTCCCCCCTTATCCAAACTGTTCACTAAGAAGTTCTCAAGGCCTGCAATGAAGTTCTCGCGATTATACTCACACCGTGAACTAGCTGCTTAGCTACAAAGCTGTTTACAGTTGCCACAGCTCAAGTGTTGCAGTTACCCTAGTCCGGCGAAGTCCAATGTTCTTAAATATTTATCTTCTCATTAGCTGCTCTCCTCCTGTGTAGCCTATAACCTTTAGCGTAGCCGCAAAATAAACCGCAATCTAATAAGCTTAGTAACTAAGCTGATCAGTTTGTGGTTTATTTTGCGGCTAAGCTTATTAGTTCACGGTGCCCCTGTGAGGAAGCCATTGCTTCCCAGGGTGCTGCAGTGCACAATTTGGGAAGCCCTGAACTAAGGGGAACCCCACTGAAAAGGGATCCTGGTGATGTTTAAGACACCAGACAGAAAATCTCTTCCACTTGAACATGTATGATTTTCTGGTATTGGGTTTCCTGGCCTCCTGCAGGACCCTAAGCACATCCTCAAGAAAATAGGGTTTTGATTCCTTTCTGACACCATCACCCAAAGTGTCAGCTGCTACTTTAAGTAGTTAATTGCACTGTATTACATTGAATCTGTTAGTTGTAGGACTATTGCAGGTAGTTTGTGTGGTCTTGTTACACACCTGGGCTCCAAACCAGCTATTCTACATTAACAAGGTGTTCTTCTGCACCCTTGTGTCAGAAATGTGTTGATCTAACCTGTCTGCATTAGTGATTTGCTGGTGGAAGGCTTACAGTGTGCTTTCCTGACTGGTAGTTAGCTTAAAACCTGTTTAAGCCTTGCATTGTTTAACAGTGCCCTGTATACAAACAAAAGCCTAGAAAGTCCTAAACAGCTGTCAGTGAAACCATTCTAAGCTTTTCTGCTGCTCTAGGAGCAACTCAGCTGCATACTGAGCAGCACTGCCTTACTGATCAACCTTAGGCTACAAAAAGTATAGGTCCCTCTTGTAGTCTCGGCGCCACAAGCAAAGTCTTACAAATTAACCCATTCCCTAATAAAACATACAGTAAGAGCTTGCTATCATGGACAGGAAGATTCTCATCATATCTCTGGCCAGCTTGATAGATATGAGTATCCTAAGGCAATGTAGCAATTGTCTCATGTACACTGACAAACACTTACTCCTGTAACAAATAAACACTTTATGTGAGAGATGCAGTTACACTATGAAACTGGAGGCAAGACTCTCATATAAGTACAAACTGAATGCCAAATAGGTTGTCAGCTCAGATACATTTCCCACACTACAGGACACAACACAAACCCACATATGTGGAGGTACTCACTAGTAACTTACCAAAAGATCAGAGGCCTTCCAAACGGAAACCACTTACACATACAACAATGCAAAAAAACAACCACAACAAACACAGACACCAGTGTCTCAACATATAAGCCCATAAGGTGTACCACCACAAAACCTAATGTACTGGTCATAGATTGAGTCCATTGTGACACACACAGATGTTCCCCTCACCAGGCTGGATAAGGAGCAGGTTATGCTTAGCTGTCTTGTCAGGTGCCACGATCCATCAAGTCACTCAGCCACAAGTACCGGTATTACTTTGTCATAGCCAATGTGGGGGTGAATAACTTGAGACATACCTTACCGGACTATATGAAGTGAGACACGACTAAGCTCTCTGATTGTGTATCATAGGCAGGTATATGTCTAGCTTTAAGCAGAATTCTACCTTCTCCAAGAATTATGCCACAATACAAACAAAAAATGACTGACTTTAACAAATGGCTTGGCTTCTAGTGTCAGTCCAAAGGGGTCCAATCTGTGTCAGCCTGGGAAAACATGGTCGACAGGCTATGCTGCTTTGCCAGAAATGGTTGGCACTCGTCTCCTCTAGGCTTTCAGATACTGGCAAAGGCAGTATCTTATTGTGCCTTTTTAGGCAGCTTCAAAATAAATCAACTTTCCAACATAACAAAATCCTCTCTAGATAAACTCAAGGTACTCTGCTGCTTAAATTCAGGAGTCTACACAAGAAACTGCACTCTA
This sequence comes from Protopterus annectens, assembly GCF_019279795.1. Lineage (NCBI taxonomy): Eukaryota > Metazoa > Chordata > Ceratodontiformes > Protopteridae > Protopterus > Protopterus annectens. The sequence continues at coordinate 1,777,416,328 of NC_056735.1, forward strand.
TGGAAGCACTCCTCACTTTGGAAGATGCTGACATCTGTGCAGTCACCAATATATGGTTCAAAGGTGCAGAAAGCACCCCGGCTGTGCGGGATTACAATGTCTTCCATACGTTTAGACCACAAACTGAGTGTGAAAGAACCAAAACAGGAGGTGTAGCCATCTTCCTTAAGGAGAAGTACACCTCTAGACTGGTCAAACTGTATGACTGTCTTGAGCTACTCCATGTCCAATTAACTACAGGCAAAGCCCCCTTCTACATCATAGCTAGCTATAGGTCCCCCACCATGAAACGGGAAAAGTATACCTGGACTTACTGGAATCACTTGCCATACAGCCTAACACCTTACTCACTGGTGATTTTAATTATCCTACCATCGAGTGAGAAACATACACAACATGCTGGCTCAGAGGTTCTTGGACTTTGTCAATGCAAATGCTCTGAACAGTTAGTCAGCACACCCACAAGAGCCTCAAATGTCCTGGACACAGTACTCAGTAACATGGGAGAGCACTGCACCCTCCCCCCATGTGATGCCCTCCCTTGTAAGATTGGACCATAAATCAATCACGTTCTATGTAATTATAAGACCAGATACCCCACCAAGCTAAAAACGCTTAAGAATTTTTCAAAGACAAATTACCTCCTACTAAGTGATGGTATAAGAAGTTTCAACCCCCCCCCCCTGAACACAGATAACACGGACTCCTATGCAGAGGTGTACACAAATGCCCTGTACAACCACTTAAGCAGTTGTATAGAATCAGCTGTACCCGACTGGATTAAAACCAGGTCTTGTCGAAGTCACCCTAGTGGACCCCTAGTACAAACAGGCTGTACAACAACAGAAAGAAACTAATGTCCAAGAATAAGAGGGAACTGGCTCAGCAGAAGAAGAAATCCCTCCCTAGCTTAAACAAACAAATTAGAGATCTTGTCAAGTCCTCCAAAGGTAATTACAAAGCAAAAATAGTCCCCCTAGCTAAGGATAATCACAAGGCATTCTTTAGCTATGTCCGAAATCTGAGAGAGAATACCCAGCTATGTGCTGAACTGGTTGTGGCTGGCAACATCCATACTCAACTGCTGGTAATAGCCAAACTGCTAGCTGACAGATTTGGGGCAAACTTCACTCCCCTGTGACCTCCAGTCAACCCCCAAAGTACACCTGCCACCATTCTTCAGCTTGTTATCTCAAGCCAGCCAAGGCCTGATGAGCAGGTTCAAAGAGAGATAAAGTTCATTTTTCTATCAAAAAGTTAAGATCCCAAGAACATGGTACTTGTTACCTAGGTGGCATAACAAGTAAAACCCCTTTCAAACATAGATTGACCAAAGTCTGAGATCGACAGAGGATGATCCATAGGCAAACATGCTGAAACAGCTGAAAGACTAACCTTGCTACAGAATTAAGAAAAAACAGAGGAAAATACCTCACACACACATTTTAGAACCAGTGGTATATAATCCTGGACAGGGTTCTTGGTAATTAGGCACCAACTGGAAAACCTCTTCCATATGCTAACATAAGACATTCTAGCAGCAGACTTTCTTGCCTCCTTTAGTAGCTGCTGTATATCCTCTGAAAAAGGTACCCAACAGATATTAAGATTAAATTCAGGCAATGAGTTGTTGAAGTTTCAGAACGGAATGCATCAAACTCCCCTGGCTCAAGTGCGAGTAAATACAATTAGTGAGGAAACTTGTGGTAACTGCCAAAGGCCAATTCCAAAACAATGGGAGACCACTATTGTGCCTTGGCCAGAACGGAATGAGAGTCCTTCAGTATTACCCTGGTATCAGTGGAAATGGTGGAAAGGCATAAAATAACATTCCTGTCTAAGGAACTGAAAAAGCAACAGTTTTTCAGGTCTGAATGCAAGGAGTCCTAGAGCAGAATATGCTTAGATGTCTGTTTTGAAAGGAAGCAAACAGATCTACCTGAGGTGTTCCCTACAACTGGGTCAGTTTCTTAAACCCACCCCCATTTCTTTTCCATTCATGAGGGTCTAACAACATCCTGTTCAGCTTGTCTGTCACAGACTGTTTCTAAGACAGAACGTATGGGGCCTTGAGGGTAAAACCATGCTTTAGAGTGATGTCCCAAGCCACTACAGCCAGCCTACAAAGAGAGAAAGATATTGACCCCCTCGTTTATGTACCACATTACTGTAGTGTTGTATGTTATCACCTGTAAAGGTCTTGGTGACTACAAATGACGACGAGATTCGACAGCATGGATCACAAATAAAATTTATTTTAAGATTATATGCTTTGGCCTGTCTACTATGATCCAAAGACCTTACACTTTTACCCCCACTGAAACTGTGCCCATGCAAAATCCAATGCATCAGTTGTTGCAGATTGAGCAGGGGTTGGAATAGAATACAGAAGGCCTTGATTTGAAGAAATCTGCTCCATCCACTAGAAAAGTTCTCTCATCATAGGTAGGTAACTAGGCTATCTGCCCAAGGGCATTTATAAGCCTAGCCAGAATGTGTTGGCTTTCGCCTCCCCTTTTAATTAGTTTACCGGGCCTCTGCCCAGCAGGGCCAATAAAATAATCCCAGGGGTTAACCTACGATTTCCCATCCACTCGTCAAGATTTTGCTTGAAGAGAGTCAGCAATGGGCTCTGCCTAACATAAATTGGGATTCTATTCCAGAGCAAGGGAAGTCTCTGAGACAGGAATCTATCCCTCCAGCATGTCCTGTTAATTGTTGTGCTGAGGTTTAGTTCACTGGAGCGTGTGGGCTCTAAGAGATTTGGTTTTCTTGAGGTGGAGCATGTCCATTAATTCCGGGTTGGACATGGCCTTATACGTCAGGCAGAGATCACCTCTGAGCAGGCGGTAAGCAACCGAGTAAAGCTGGAGTTTTTTTTAGACGAGCTGCACATTGCATCTCTTTGAGACCCATGATCCTCTTGGTGAGGTACTTCTGTGGTCTTTCCAGCTATTGCAGGTGTCAAGTAAGGTACATTCCAAATGGGGCATTGTACTCTATTATGGGCCTAATGAGTGATGAGTAGAGGGACACAATGACCTCTCTCGATCTAGAGGTGAACTCTTTCGTGATTAGGTGGGCTACATAGAAGGAATTTCTAACCACTTCGGCAATGTGATTATCGAAGGAGAGGTTGCTATCTACCTGGGTCCCCAGGTCCCTAATTACATCTTCCGTACTTAGTGGATTACCACCTATGTGATAATTCATGGGCACTTTGTTTTTCCCCAAAGGGGATGACTATGCATTTTTTGGCATTCGGCTTGAGGCCATGGATTTGACACCAGGTATCTGTCTCTGTGAGACCTTTCTGGAGGGTGTCTGTGTCAGCCGGTGAGTTGATTTTGGCCCCCAGTTTGCAGTCATCTGCGAACTTGGTCAGCCATAGTCCTCCCGTGCTTGCCTGTACCTCAGAGAAGTACATACCGAACAGGAGGGGTCCCAGGACCGAGCCCTGTGGGACGCCACTTGTAACCGGTTTACAGTGGGACATGGCACCTGCCACTCTGACCATGTGTGTTCTATCTGTGAGCCAGCTGGCCACCCATCTCGTGACATAGGGGTTAATGTTCAAGCTGGTGAGCTTATCTATGATGCCAGAGTGAGGAATGGTGTCGAAGGCCTTAGCGAGGTACAGGTAGGCTGTGTGGACTACCTTTCCTTCACCTATGGCCTTGGTAACGGTTTCAAAGAAGTCCACTAGGTTTAAGAGGCAGGATCTGACTTTAACAAAGCCAAATTGGGTAGGGTCCAGTGTCTGGAGGTTCCCAATGTCTCTGTTTATGAGTCCCATGATGATTCGCTCCATAGTTTTACAGACCAGGTTAGTCAGGCTTATAGGACGATAGTTCCCAGGTTCTGTTGTGGCACCACCTTTGTGGAGTGGGATGACTGTTGCTGTACACCATTCTTTGGGTACATAGCCTGTGGTAAGGCTGAGTCTGAACAGTGAATTTAGGTGAGGATTCAGTTCCTTTTGGAGTTCGTGTAAGACACAGCCTGGGACACCATCCAGTCCCATTGATACTGTGTTCTTAGCTTTGGAGAGGGCTGTTTTTACCTGCGTGTCCATGATGTCTGGGGCTCTGCATTCTTCTGGGATGGACACGGGCCCTTTTGGGGGTGAGGGGGGAGTAAAGTTTGCACTGAACTTGTCAACAAGGATGTTGGCAATGTCAGTTGGTTCAGTGTATTTTTTGCCATTTTGCACTAGCTCAGAGCATACCTGAGGGTTGCCACCTAGATTTTTGACATAGCTAAAGAAGGCTTTGTGGTTATCTTTAGAGTCCTTGGCAATTTTTCTTTCAAAACTGGCCTTGGATGATTTTATGAGGGATCGTAGTTTCTTGCTAATATTGATCAGTGATGCCTTTCCTTTTTGGGATTTAGCTCCATCATGTAGTAGTTTCCTTCTGTTGTAAAGCTTATTTATGGCCGGGGACCACCAGACTGGTTTCCTTTTTTTGGAAGAGCGAGTTTTGGTTTTACTTGGGATGGCTCGATCCATGTATCCCTGCAGATGCTCATAGAATGCACTTGTAAGGGATTCTGCGGTTTGGGCAGCATTATCCTTTAGCAAGGGGGCTATGAAACTTTCCACCTCGGTCTTGAGAAGTGTGAAGTTGGCTTTTGAAAAGTTTTTCACAGTGGTTTCCTTAACTTGGGGTGAGGTCGGGATGTGGATGTCCAGTGTGATTAGTTTATGATCTGATCTTACCAGTGAGGGGTTTACCTCTGGTGTAGAGCACTGATCCCCCATGTTGGTGATGATCAGGTCCAGTATGTTGTCACCTCTTGTGAGCGTGGTGACCAGCTGTTCTAGGGTGTTTGAGTTTCTAAACTCTAGGAAGCGTTGGGCAAAGGAGTTTGTACTCGAGTAGTTATCCCAGTCAATGTTTGGGTAGTTGAAATCTCCCAATATCATGGTGTTAGGTAGGACCTTTGTATTTTCCAATGTTCTCAGGAATGCTGAGTGGGGGGTCCTGAGACAAGGTAGGTGATCTTTAGCAGGCTATGATCTGGAAAGCAGCTTTGCCCACTGATAGTTGAACATGAATGGTCTCCGAGGCCTCGTGCTGTGCTACTAACCTGGAGGCGTGGGCATCCTTTATGAAAATGGACACACACCCTCCTTTTGTAATTCGGTCCTGGTTCTGGGGCCAAAAGGTATGGTATGAGTTGTAGCCTGGTAGTACTGGAGTACTGGGGTGCTCTCTCGAGCTTAGAACCAGGTTTCTGTTACTGCACAGATATCGATTTGCTCCATGCCAAGGAGTGCTTCGAGTGCGTGCATTTTGAGGTTTAGACTTCTAGCACTGAGTAGCATTACCCTCAGTTTCTGGTTTCTTGTGTTGTTTATGGAGGTGGGTTTGTCTTTTGAGCCTTGCCTAAAAAAGGCACTATGATGATCGCAAGAGCTTTGGCCAGTAGTCGAAAGCCTAGGGGCGACAGGTGCAAGCCATCTCTGGTAAAGCAGCGTGGCTTGTCGAGCATGTCGTCCCAGGCTGACAGACAATGGATCCCCTTTGAACGACACCAATAGCTTAGCCAATTGTTAAAACTGATAACTTTTTCTTCGTACTGTGGCATCATTCTTGGCGAGTGCAATATGCTACTCACGGTCATACCGGCTTGGGCTACTTGATCAGAGAGCTCTTCTATGTCTCTTTTCATGTAGTCCAAGGAGGTACGTCTCAGGTTATTCACACCAACATGTACAATGACAGAGTCATATTTGTACTTGTTTTGGAGTGACCTGAGTGCTTGTGTTATGTGGCGGATCCTGGCACCCGACAGGCAGCTTACAGTAATCTTCTCCTTGTTCAGTCTAGTGAGTGGGACGTCAGTGTGCCTGACAACAGAGTCACCTATTACTAGTGTATTGGGTGTGTTGTTGTACCTTAAGGGCTGTGGTAGCGTGGCACACTGACTTTGGGAAGTATGTGATACGTGGTTGTTGTTTGAGGGTGGAGGTTGCTTGGATGTCTGCTTTGCAGGTCTCTGCTACTTAGGCAGATTTTTATTTAGAGCCTCCGAGTATGTTTTTGTGCATTTATGTGTGTTGTTTGCTGGTGCATGAGTGACTGTTTTATGTGAGAATGAAAGCGTGGTGCAAGTGTTTCCCTTCTCCGCCTGGCTGGCTGTTCCAGTCATGGGTTGAGAGAGTTTGGCCTCCAGTTTGGCTGTATAGTTGGATCTCTCAAATACATTTGTGTTTGTTGGAAGGAGGAGAGGGTTGTCCGTGTACATGAGGCAATTGTAACATTGCCTCAAGATTCCCAGATTCACCAGCTGGCCTGGAGAGTATACCTGAAACTGCCCTTTGGACATGCCTGTATAGGTAGCTGAACTGTTTTACTGATTGTCCGGTAGGGACGAACTAGGGAGCCTTGTACTATGGTATAGTAAAGGGGGAGGTGTTGTGTTAGCGTTTATTAGTGCTTACTGAGAGCTTAGAGCAAGTGTTTGGCTGTAAAAGGAAGTCAGAGTGCTTAATTTGAGAGTTTGACTAGTTCTAAGGGAAAACCTGAAGAGCAGACTTTGTGGAGTCTGGAATAGTTTAACCCTAGCTAACTGGTGCTGTGCGGTGCGCAAAACCGTGCAAATGCGGGTTTTAAGGCAGGGAGATGAAAGAGCTAGGAATTAACGGCCAATAAACTACAAGTTGCTGGGCTGTGACCATTCCTCCAGGGACAGATAGGCTGCTCAAAGCTCCCCACTCTCACTGGTGAACAGAGAAACTTCCTCCTATCCACATAAGGATATGGGTAACACAGGAACTTGTACCACAGTCCTGAATTCAGCAGAGCCTGAAAACTGGACTAGACTAGCTTAGAAAAGGTGGGAAACAAGAATTTTTTTTGTTTGTTTTTTTTCTTTTTTAGACAGGGATACAATGAGTTTTAACAAAAAAACACCTTAAATGCTTCTATCAGGCTAGCAACTCAAAATTGGAATCAGAAAATCCAGATGGTGAGAATGTTGTGTCCAAATGGTTTTGAGAAACCAACAATTTTTTTTCATGAGCAATCTGGCAAAAGGGATCCTGAGAATCACAGATGTTATAAATCACTGGATCCCAAGACATTCCCTGGCCAAAGTCTGAAACTAGGTGGAGGAGCTTAGGAACACTTTCAGATACAAGTTTCTCCTGTGTTAGGAATGTTGTTTTGCAGAAAGGAATCTAGAAAGCATCCTAGAAACACTATCCCGTAGGAAAGAAGTAAGGATGATTTCTCACGGTTAGTCTGAAAAGCCAAGGCAAGGAGGAAGTTTGAAACCAATGCAATGGACTCCTGACACTTGGCAAAATACTCTACAGATATAAGCAAGTTGCCTAAATAAGAAAAAATGTGAAAGCTGTGCAGTCTTCTAGAGGGCCACCATAGGAGATAGACACTGTAAATATCCTTGTAGCTGTGGATAATCTAAAGGGCAAAGCAGAAAAATTAACATATGACCCAGAATCAGAAAAAGTGAAAAATGTGTGAACTCTGTTGGAATGGGAAAATGAAGATAAGTATCTCTGAGGTCTATTATTACCAAAAAAAAAAAAAAACTCAGAAAAGGAATGAGAAGTAATGGACCTTGCAAAGTTAGGCAATTAAACGTAGGCACTTTCACAGACACATTGAGAAAGGACAGGTTGAGAAATGGTCTCCAGAACAAATCCTATTTATTTTTGGAAACAGAAACATTCTTGAATAAAATTATTTACCCAACTGATTGTGCAACACTAGTTCCATGACCCCTCCCCCCAAACAAATATACTCTGTACAGCTTGGGGGGGGGGGGAATTCTGTGCAACACTAGTTCTATGACCCCCCCCCAAACAAATATACTCTATACAGTTTGGGGGGAAAATTCTATCTGGTTTGGAGGATGAAGAGAAATTCCCAGAAAAGAGGAATCGCCTCCCAGTGCCAAATGTATCTCCGCCCCCTGGACCACTCCCAAAACTCACTCTGATAAAATCTTATTCTACAAGGGGAGATTTACAGACAATCAGAGTGGAAGACAGGCTAGGAGAAGCAGAGAGAATGGGAAGGGAGAGCTAGCATAGTCATTCTGAAGTAGGGGTTTGTCCTTTCTATTGAAAGGCTCCCCACCTCTTGCCAGAATTTTCCTGACATTTCTTCCTAGAATACTGTTTGGAGGAAGACTGACAGGGTTTGCTTGTTCTATAGAGGGTACTGCTTTCTTGGGAGCAAAATGAGCAGTACCTAGGGGTTTGCCAGCTGCCAAAATAGCATTCCTGATCACAGGCTCTGTGAAAGAAATTACTTAAAGTTGGTCTTGCATCAGATGCTCATTTGGATGCTGCATGGATGGGAAAGACTGGAGCCACAGGTCACTCCATGGTTTGGGATATCAGCCTGAAGTTTCTCCAAAGGATAAGTCATCCATTGTGGAGCTGTGGGGGTAGGATTTCACTGTCCTTATCCATCTCAGAGGCAAAGAAGATTGGGTCCCCATTCAAGAACATGCACATTGAGAGAGACCCCTTCTACGTCTTGTCTCCTACTTGGGTGGGCTCATGCAAAGCTAAACTGAATGAGTACTGGTGACAAGCCACCTGCATGGGTGGGACACCTGCTGAAAGTGGACTACAGATATAACATACTTACACTGAAGTTGGTGCTGGCTTCAGTCCAGTTGCCAAAGGATACAGTCCTGCACCCATAAAGACAAGGGCCATCAAAAGTCAAATAAAATGCATGACACTGAAGGTTTGATATGCAAGAACTAGCATGGGAGGCCCACGTCATCTCTGCTGAGCAGACCTCTCAGTCCATGATGAAACGAACAAGTTCCAGACTTTGATCTAGGAACTTGAAAATTGCTTACGAAATAAGTAAGACATGTTGGAGGGACAGGTATTTCCATGTTAAGCATGCACACAACTGTCTCCATCTTATTAGAAAGTAAGGCAGGTCACCTACTTGCACCCACTGATGACCAGAATAAAATGCTGGCAATTACAGCAGTGTTAGTGTTTGCTGATGAGCAGATGGCCACATCAACCCTTTGATAGCACAACTTTCTAAGGAAATGAACATGAGAATTTTCCTATGATGAATATTAGAACAGACAACTTAATTTTATCACAGCAGAAAATAAACTGCAAGTACATGATCCAAGCATGTTCCCCTAGTGCGGCATATTACATTGCTGAGGACAATAGTGCAGCATATGACATCAGTGAGGATAGCTGCCGACAAGACAACTAGAGATTCAACATATACTGCCCAATGACAGACCATCACAAAAAAGATTCACTTAAACCTGAACCATACATTGCAGATCAACAAAATAAGGAAAAAAGGCAAGAAAATCCTTCAATTCTAAAATGAGGAACTATATGTCCAGCTGAACAACAGTAAAACTAAGATGCTATGAAAGAGGGAACTGCTCTATTTTATGTTGTTCTATGGGGCTCATGATACTCAATACACTCTCATGATCACAGGGCAAGAGTCCTGCATGGAAGTATGTGAAACTGACATCAGATGATGGCAGGGGAAATCTAGTTGTAAACCAGCTGACGGAGAGAGTCTTTAAAAAGAGAAACCACTGCAGCAAATTATCAGTATCACACTGATCTCTTTTGTCACCATAATGAAAAGGCCATCTCCTGATCTCTTTTTAGTCCATTCAAGTTGCACTCTTCAGGAACTACACAGTGAAATTCAAGCACTTTTCCTTGTACCAATGATATTCAATAGATTCATAGTTTGTTACTAGGCTAAAGACCTGGGAGGCCTTTCTAAACCCAGCCAAGTATTTCTGGAAGAATAATGACGTACTTTATCCGAACAGGACATTGAGGGCCAGGCCTGGTGTAAATTTCCTGTTCCCCAACTTGTCTTTATTATGCTTAAATTGGGTAATAAACAAACTTGCATAAATGAGAAGCCTGGTCCATAGGATGGGCAGTCTCTAGGACACGTATTCATCTTCTCCAGCATGTTCCGTTTAAGTCACAGTCAAAATTTAGGCCCTTAGATCTTGTATTTCTAATACTGCTTGAATTACAAATATGCAGGAGACTCATAAATGTGGGCTCTGTGGATGCCTCCTAAGCCAGGCATAGATTACCCTCAGCAATCTAAAAGAGACTGAGTAGATGCAAAGGGTTTAAGGCCCTCTGAGTAAGGCAGGTTTGTTACACCTTGAATTCCTTTTACAAGGAACCCCTGAGGTCACTCTAGTTGCTGCATATGCCTGGTCAGGTGCATACCGAAAGGAGCACTTGTACTCTATAATTGGTCTGATACGGGCAAAGTACAGTGGGATAATGATCTCTCTGGATCTTGATGCCATGCCCTTACTTATAAGTTGTGCAGCATAAAAGGATTTCCTCACCACTGTGGTCACATGGTGGTCGAAGGTAAGGCTACTGCATAAGTTCGAACCAAGATCCCTGACCACTGGGTCAACTCTTAGGGGCAAATTATCAGCAGGATATGCACCTGAGCTGTCCAAACAAAGCACATGCATTTGTCTAAAGAACAATCTGCAAATATCTTAAAAAAGACAGTCTTGCATGACTCAAGCCTTTCATCTTGCAGGCCTTTACCAACCCATTTGCGATACATAAGTCTATAAATCTTAATGCATTTTTTCTTTGAAAGTACCTCTAGGTGGAATGTACACTTTCTTGTACTCATGGGAAAGAAAAGCAACAACATTTTCAGCAGAAAATATCTACAACACTTTACCTGCATTCTAGGTTTGCCTTCTGCTTTTACATACCCTGACAGGAGATGTGGTTTCATCTTGACTCCGTTTAGGGGGATCTGCTTCAACATCTTGACGTTTGTTCTTCATTCTTTCTCGAAGATCTCCTGTAGGTCTTTCTGGAGATCTAAATCAAATAATCAATATGCAGCAAGTTAAAACAGTCCTGGCAAATATTAATGAAACTGAAGCACCCACCGCCTGCAACTGCATCTGTGAAACTGCTCGACAAGGAACTTTGCAACCCAAGGATAGGTACAAGCATAAGGAAAACAGAAAAGAATACATTTTCTGAAGTCACCTCCCACATATTCCAAGCATAACACCTCAATGTAAGCTGATGTTTATTTAACAAAGGTGACTAGTCTCTGTGTAAAATCTCTATTCACTCATTATCAGAAATGCATTTTACTCATGGTCCAAACAGTTCAGAACTGAGCAATTTTTCAAAATTCACAAGAATTGTTAAAAGCAACCAAATCTCTTTAGCCTACTGCATCTTCAACAGTGGTATTTGTCAAAAAAGCCTCAAAATTTCATGACAAAATCTGAACATGCAGAAATATTTCTAGTACTTCAAGTACCTCCATGCAGTAAGGCAAGGAGTACCACAGCCTATTCCAGAATTTAGTGATCCCAAGACTGTGAATGCTTCTTGAATGAGACACTAAGCCATCACAAGACAGAAACACACACACAGCCTGCAGATATGTCTGCACTGATGTACAGCCAGTTCACCCACAGTAACTCTTTGGAAATTGGGAAAAAAACAAAGCTTTCAGCAAAAACCCACAGGGACACAGAAAGGATGCAAAGAGTCTGTAGAGTAAGCACCCACTGCAGAGAATGAAAATGTACAACTAAGTGCTTGGAGGCAACAACACTAACCACTGTACTGCTTGCTGTCCACAAAGAATATAATTTTACTTATAATAAAACATTAACTTACAAGAATAATAATGTGACAATACATCTAAGATATCAGCAGCATATCACACATCCATACATAAAAAATAAGCCATTTTTACTTATACCTGAACATCAATTAACCACTAGTTTTTTAAAGATTTCAGATTACACACAATTATTCACTCACTCATTCATTCCCTCTCCATTACTTATTTTATTCCATTAAGATTTGCAGAAAACCAAAACTTGTTCCAATATTCAGGGGAAGCAAGGCAGACAAATTAGTCCTGGAGAGACTTCTACTGCAGGAAATGTACACACTTGTACATAGCATGCATAGCTATGGGCAATTCACCCATAACTTGCCTTTGGGATGTGGGAGTGAACTACAGAGCACCTAGACAAACCTTCTGCAGACACAGGAACAACATTTAGATTCCACATGAAGAGGAACCCTGACAGAAACCAGATTGGAAATCCAAGTGCTGTGAGAAGGCATCACTAACTTCTGTGGCACTGTACCGTAATGTGTTAAAATAAAAAAGAAGTTATGTACTCACAGTAATGTTCCATCTGACACAGCCACATTTTCCAGCTACGGCTCAGAGCTCCATGCTCCTTCCCTACCCATAATGCCCCCAGTCTCCTTTCAGGTAGAGTTTACTGCCCAACATATAAACATTACCCGACCACACAAGGACTTATCCACCAAGAAAAAAAATTTACTACCAGATCCCTTAACTCCCACCAAAGATCTCAACAGCAAGGGACATACAGTATCCTAAAGGATAAGGTCAGGGGGAAGGAGGGGATGAGACGGTTGAAGACAAATAAAGTAGAACTACTCAGATGGAACATTATGGTGAGTACATAACTTCTATATCTGAAGTAGTTTACTTCATTTGATCTTCAACCTGTGGGGCAGAGTCCCCAGCTACCTAATCCTTGGGAGGCCCTAATGGAAGGACATTCCGGAGCACCACAGAGCCAAAGGATGCTCTACTACTAGAAACCAAATCCAGCTTATAATGAGAAATAAAGGTATGAGATGAGGCCCAAGTGGCAGCTGAACAAATATCATCAAAGGAGACCCTAGACCAAAAGGCCGCAGATGTAGCCATGGATCGGGTCGAATGTGCCTTCACGTTTCCTGAAAGAGACAAACCTCTAGCTGAGTAAGCCTGGGCAATGCAGAGAGAAATCCAGCGAGCAATAGTCACTTTTGAAACAGGTTTGCCTTAAAAAGGACTTGGCATAGGATACAAAAAGCTGATCAGACTTGTGTAAGGATTTAGTCCTGCCAAAATAAAATCTCAACTGCCTATGAACATCTAAACAATGTAATCTGTGCACCCCTTTGTTCTGACAGTTCACAAAAAATACTGGCAAATTGATAGTCTGATTGATATTAGCCTCTGAGGCTACTTTAGGAAGAAAAGACAGATTAGTATGTAGCGAGACTCTGTCTTTGTGGAAGATCATATAAGGGACTTTGATGGAAAGAGCTTGGAGTTCAGACACCCTTCTAGCGGATGTAATTGCAACCAGAAAAGCAGTTTCCAGGTCAAAAAGTGCAGATCCACAGAGGCTGCAGGTTCAAAGGGAGGGAAAACCAACGCCTGCAACAACAAAGTGAGGTCCCACGGAGGAATGGGATCCTTGACCAGAGGTCTGAGGAGGAAGACACCACTGAGAAAGGTTTTACAAATTTTTGAAGAAACTAAAGAAGACATATCCACCTCAGCATGAAAATTAGAAATTGCAGCTAGTTGGATTTTTCACCATAGAAGAACTAGCGCCTTGATGAAAAATGCTAGCTAAAATTTCTAGAGCCGCTGGAAGTGGTGCAGTGAAAGGATCCAAAGACCTCTGAATAGACCACATTGAAAAATGTTTCCATTTACTGCAATAGATTTTCCTAGTGGATGACTTATGAGCCGCCCCCAGAATGGATTTAACTGGAGAAGACAAACCGGGAGTCCTAAGATTCATGGGAACTGGAGCAGCCAAGCAGTGAGCTTCAGACTATCCAGGTCTGGATGAGGGATCCCCGAGGGATGAGAGAGCAGATCCGGGACCAGATCCAAAGTCCATGGAGGGACAACTAGATGAGACCGGAGTAAGGGAAGCCAAACCTGTCGAGGCCAGAATGTGGCGATGAGGATCACAGTGCTCCCCAGCCTTCAAGCTTTCTGCAGAAACGTCAACATGAAGGGAAGAGGAGGATATGCATAAAGGAGCCCAGTAGGGCAAGCATGAATCAGAGCGTCTCTGGGGGCTTCCCCGGGAGGGGGTTCAGAGCGAAGAACTTGCTACATTTCGCATTGGAAGGAGATGTGAAGAGATCGCAGCAAGGGCAACCTCACTTGGGAAGATCTGGTCCACTACTGAAGGTTTCAGAAACCACTCGTAGGGCATCAGGATGGATCTGCTGAGCCGGTCTACTAAGAAGTTGAACCGTCCCAGGATGTACCTTGCCACCAGAAAATGGCCGGTGGAGATCGCCCATTCCCACACTCTCATGGCCTCTTGGCATAATGGGTAAGATCCGTTTCCCCCCTGCTTGTTGATATACCAGACTACTGACATGAGGTCTGTTTGAATTGCAATCGTTCCCAGAGGAAGATGAGCATGTAGGGCTTGCAACGCGAGAAGAACTGCTCTCATCTCCTGGACGTTGATGTGCAAATAGGTCTTGCGAGGGGACCACATGCCTTGGTCCGTCCTTCCTGAGCAATGCCACCCCCACCCGAGCAGGGAGGCGTCTGTGGTCACTGTGGTTTGGGGTGGCGGAGGTTGAAAAGGACGTCCTCCGTGGAGATCTGGGGACTGATTCCACCACAAAAGGGAGCTTTTGCACGCCTTCAAGATCCTCACTGGAAAGAACAAGGGGAGGTCCAACAGAGACCACTGTACCGCTAAAGCCTACTGTGGAACCCTCATGTGGAGGCGTGCCAGAGAGAAGATTTATTGTGGCTTTGTGGCTGCCACAGAACCTAAAGCTCTTAAGACTGTTTTGGCTGTGGGTGAGTGGTCTGTAGAATATGTAACACGTGAATCCTCAAGGTGCGTATCCTGTCTGAGGTGAGGAACACCTCTGACTGTATTGTGTCCAGCCATGCCCTAATGAACTATAAAACCTGGGCCAGGTGAAGAGCTGACTTGTTCCAATTGATAGTAATGCCCAACTTGTCGTCTAACAGAAGGAAGGAGTCCTGGCTTGACATAGTAGATGCTCTGAAGGAGCGGTAAAGAGCCAATCGTCCAGGTAAGGAAAGACCTGAATGCCATGAAGCCTCAGGTGAGCCACTACCACTGCCATAACCTTGGTGAACGCCTGGGGGGGCTGTGGTGAGACCAAAGGGGAGGGCTCAAAATTGGTAATGACTGGCTCCCAGCCGGAAGTGGAGGAAAGTACAGTTGTGTACACTTACCATAAATGTAGATGTTTGAGTGTATTCACTGTTGCAGTCATTACATTTGGGTAATCTGCTGGCAGGTTGCCCTCAGTCGGCCTGAATAACAAAGTCTTGGGTCCTGCGTCGGTTGCTGTCTCCTCTTCCATGACGTCAGGGGTATAAAACATGCAGCCGACGCCATTTTAATCAGTTTTTCTTGCCCCAGATGTCAGGTGCCCCCCAAATGGGGAGCAAACATATATATAAATAAACTGTAAATATATAAATGCACTTTTAGAAATATAAAATTTACCTTCAACTAAAAGCAAATACACCACAAAGGCTTTTGAGTATAGTGAAGGAAAGAAAAGGTATAGAATGGGGGATGGTGGGTGGGTAACCCAGACTGCAACAGTGAATACACTCGAACATCTACATTTATGGTAAGTGTACACAACTGTACTATGTTCTTCGTGTTTCACTGTTGCAGTCATTACATTTGGGTAGAATCCCAAAGCTATGGATGGGAGGATGGAACTAAACAGCATTAGGAGCAGCTATACGGCCCTGCAGGACTGCGGTGGCAAAGCCTGCCCTGGATTTAGAGAAGAGAGGTAAATGATAATGCTTTGTGAAAGTATGAAAAGAGCTCCAAGTAGCAGCTTCTAGAATGTCTTTGGTTGGGACCCCTCTGAGAAAAGCTGCTGAAGTAGAGGCAGCCCTGGTGGAATGGGATCTGATCCCCTTGGGCACAGGTTTACCATGGTGCAAGTAGCAGAAACGAATGCAGTGGCTTATCTATTTAGAAATAGTCTGCTTTGATATAGCCTTCCCCTCTGATCCTGCAGCAAATGCTACCAGTAGTTGCTCAGACTTTCGTAGAGAAGTTGTCCTGTTTAAGTAAAAGTTGTCTGTTCTTAGTTGTCTGTGTACATCCAATGAATGCAGAATTCGCTCACCCTTGTTCTGCAGATTTGGGGAAAATGTTGGCAGGTGAATGGTCTGGTTAAGAGCCACGCTGGATACCACCTTAGGCATAAAAGAAGGATTGGTCCTGAGGGCCACCCTGTCCGGGTAAAATATAATGAAAGGCTCCACTGTCATGAGAGCCTGTAGTTCTGAAACCCTTCTTACTAAAGTGACTGCCAAAAGAAAAGCTGTCTTCTAAGATAGAAATTTTACATCCGCAGTAGCTGTTGGCTCAAAAGGAGGCAGGGTGAGTATTTCCAGCACAAAATTGAGGTCCCATGCAGGAGTTGGTGTTCTCCTTGGAAGCCTTAAATTTATGGCCCCTCTGAGATGCTGTTTAAGCAGTGGATGAGAAAAGAGGGGAGCCGAGATGGCAGAGGCATGGATTTTAATTGAAGAAAAAGATAGGCCCTTGTCAAGCATCTCAGTTAAGTATTGTAAAATCTGAGGAATATTGGGCTTTGCTATGTTTATACCTTGTGCTTTGTTCCAAGCACAAAATCTCTTCCATTTATCAGCATAAGATTTTCTAGTACTAGGCCTTCTGGCTTCCAAAATGACATCCATGACAGGTTTACTGAAAGATGAGGTTTGAATAATTAGTTGATCAGCCATGCTGCAAGATTCAGAGTTTGGAGCTGAGTATGTAGAATCTGAAAGGAGGGAGAGTAACCTGGACTGCAAGTGTGTATACACTTGAACATCTACATTTATGGTAGGTACAAAACTGTACTATGTTCATCATGTTACACTGCTGCAGTCATTACACTTGGGTAGAATCCCAAAGCTGAGGCAGGGTGGCTGGTTCTATAAGGCATTAGGGGTGGCTATAAGGCCCTGCAGCACTGCAGTGGTGAAGCCAGCTCTGGATTTAGAGTATAGAGGCAGATGGTAATGCTTGGCGAAGGTATGTACAGAACTCCAAGTTGCTGCTTCCAAAATATCCTTGGTAGGTACTCCCCTGAGGTAGGCAGTTGAAGTGGCTGTAGCCCTGGTGGAGTGAGATCTAATGCTGCTAGGTACAGGTTTTCCATGGTATGTGTAGCAGAAATGTATACAATGTCCTATCCATTTTGAAATAGTCTGTTTTGAAATGGCCTTTCCCTGTGCTGCTGTAGCATATGCTACCAATAACTGCTCAGATCTTCTGAAAGCTTTGCTTTTGTCCAAGTAGAAGCTTAACTGCCTGTGAATGTCCAAAGAGTGCAGTAGTCTCTTCCCTTTATTCTGTGGTTTAGGGTAAAAAGTTGGCAGGTGAATAGTTTGGTTTAGTGCCACACTGGATACCACCTTTGGCATAAATGTAGGGTTAGTTCTTAAAGACACCCTGTCCTGGTGGAAAATGAGGAAAGGTTCCACTGCAATTAGTGCCTGTAATTCTGAAACTCTTCGTGCTGATGTTATTGCCAGGAGCAGAGCAGTTTTCCAAGAGATATATTTTAATTCTGCTGTGTTAGCTGGCTCAAAAGGAGGTAAATAGAAGTTATGTCCTTACCATAACGTTCCATGTGGAGTGTTCATCTCGCCTTTGTTCTTACACATGGGTTCGGAGCCGATCCACGGCCGCTTGCAAGCTCTGCATCGAGAAGAAGCTCGAGACAATCTAATACCCACAATCCCCCTCTGCCTTTACCTCAGATCTAGTTTGCAAGCAAACCAATCTCTAGAGAGAGCACATTCATGCTTACATCACATATGCACAGAACTAAGAGTCTATATATAACTATATATAACAAGACACATAGACATATATATATATACATGCCAACTATGTACACATCTGCAAAGCAGAAACAGAATGCTCCCAGCCAGGCATCAAAAAGAACGTTCTTCTTGAATGTAAGAACGATGAACACTCCACATGGAACGTTATGGTAAGGACATAACTTCTATATGTGATAGTGTTCAATCTCGCTTGTTCTTACATATGGGTAGCGTCCCTAGCTCCTTGTTCCTGAGGAACTCACGGAAGGACGTTCTTGAGCACAGTGGAACCAAAGGTTGCCCTGTCCCTAGAAGCCTTGTCTACCTTATAATGAGAAATAAATGTATGTGGCTTAGACCAAGTAGCAGCCGCACAAATAGCGTCTAGTGGTAGGCGGGCTGCATGAGCCAGAGATGTAGACACTGACCTTGTGGAATGTCCTTTGGGTTTGTGTAAGAGTTAGATTTGAGGAATCATAGACATAGATTATACAATCCGTTAGCCACTTAGAAAGAGTTCTTTTGGTAACCGCTAGTCCTTTCCTGCTATCAGCAAAGGCCACAAAAAGTTGATCAGTTTTTCTGTGATCTTTGTTCTATCCAAGTAAAATCTTAGTTGTCTGTGAACATCTAATTTGTGCAACATATACTCCATTTTGTTGGAGTGATTTTTGAAGAAGGTGGGTAATTCAATGGACTGATTAATATTGTTAATAGAACACACTTTAGGGAGGAAGGATGAATTAGTTCAAGAGAAACTCTGTCAGAGTGAAAGATCAAATAAGGGTGCTTGATGGAGAGAGCCTGAAGCTCAGATACTAAAGCGGAAGTAATGGCTACCAAAAGAGAGTCTTCCAGGACAAAAATTTTAATGGGCAAGAAGAGGCAGGTTCAAAGGGGCAACATTAATTTAGATAACAACAAGTTTAGACTCCAAGGTGACGAGGAGATCTGACTGGTGGTCTAATATGAAAACCCTTTTAAAAGGCTTTACAAAGTCTGTGGGCCATAACAGGAGCCCCACATTCTTCCACATGGAAATTTGAAATGGCAGCCAATTGAACTCTTAGTGTAGCAGGAGAAGCGCCCTGATGGAATAAGTCCGTTAAAATCTCTAATATTTTATTCAAAGAAGCTATAAAAGGATCCACTTGCTGTGTATTCCCAGAATACAAATCGCCCATTTACTAGAATATGTTTTAGTAGTGGAAGCTTTATGAGAAGCCACCAATATATTCCGAACTGCTGGCGAAAGATGATCAGACCTGGCTAAGTTGGGAATTGCAGCAACCAAGCTGCTAGATGGAGGGACAGGAGCGCGGGATGGGGAGCCCCTGACGAGTGAGTCAATAGATCTGGCTCTGGGTCCAGAATCCAGGGTCCCCGAATGCAGTGTGTCTTCAGAAAGGGAAACCAAATTTGATGAGGCCAGAATGGGGCAATGAGGATTATTGTCCTGTGTAGGTTCCTGGCTTTCTGGAGAAACTTTGATATCAGGGGAAATGGAGGAAATGCGTACAGGAGTCCCGGGGGCCAATCGTGAATCAGTGTGTCCCTGGGGACTTCCCCTAGAGGGGGTAATAGGGCAAAGTAGCTCCTGCATTTGGCGTTCATTGGAGACGCAAACAGATCGCAGGAAGGCTGGCCCCATGTGCGAAAAATACTTTTCGCCACTGACTGTTTTAGGGACCACTCGTGCGGTAACAGAATTGCTCTGCTCAGCCTGTCGGCTATGACGTTGGATGACCCCGGATGTGCATTGCTATTAGCCGTGGACTCCGCCCACTGCCAGATTCTCATGGCCTCTCTGCATAGCTGATAGGACTTGGTTTGCTTGTTTATGTACCAGACTACAGACATGTTGTCCGTCTGAACTGCAATAGTTCCCAGAGGAAGAAGGGGAGCAAAGTGTTGCAACGCTAGAAACACTGCCCTCAACTCTAGAACATTGATGTGCAGATTGTACTCCAAATTGGTCCATTCGCCTTGGACTGTCTGTCCCTGAAAGATGCCCCCTATCAGGGAAGCGTCCGTGGTCACCGTAACTGTAGGCGGTAGCACAAATGGTCTCCCTTGGAAAGGTTGCACGCTTGAAGCCACCAGTTTAGATGTGTTTTGCATGTTTTCGTTATAAGAATCTCGTGTGTTAGAGGTAGTTGTTGAAACAACCATTGTGCAAACAGTAGCCATTGTAGGACTCTCATGTGCAGCCTTCCCAGGGGTACTGCAGTAAGAGAGGCTGACATGAGTCCCACAACCTTGAGTAGCAGTTTTGCTGGAGATTTTGACAAAAGTAGAAGACGATGTGAGTCTGAAGTGATAGTATCCTTTCTGGGGAAGTCTTAGAATTAACTGACGGTGTTTAATTCTGCTCCTATGAACAAGATATTTTGTGATGGCTGAAGCAAGGATTTTCCAAGTTTACGGAAATTCCTAGGTGAACACACAGTTGAAGAGTAAAGTCTCTGGCCTGTAATAGTTGACGCTGGGTGGTGGCAGAAAGGAGCCAGTCGTCCAGATACGGAAACACCTGGAATCCTTGCGCCTCAAGTGAGACGCTACCACTGCCATGCATTTGGTGAAGACCCTGGGGGCTGAGGTCAGACCAAAGGGCAGGGCTCAAACTGAAAGTGACTGGCCCCAGCCAATGATCTCTGGATGCCCTGGCCATTTTGATGTGGTAGTATGCATCTTCTAGATCTATTGAGCACATCCAGTCGTCCTTCTGTAAGAATGGAAGGATCGATTGAAGCGTGACCATTCGAACTTTTCTTTCCTGACGAAGGTATTGAGGTAGCTTAGGTCCAGGATGGGCCTCCAGTCCCCTGTTTTCTTTGGAACTAAAAAGAACCTTGAGTAAGTCCCGAATCCTTGCTGGTCCGCTGGGACTGGTTGGATGACTCTTTCTTAGCAGCTTTGAAATTTCTATAGCTGCTGGCTCTCGCAGATGGGGCGGTACATCTGGGAGTCTTTTCTTTGGGATGGGATGGGATAGAAAGGGTATGTTGTAACCTCTGGTAACCACGCTTTTTACCCACTTGTCTGTAGTTATATTTTGCCAGGCCTGAGGGTATAAAGCTCCCGACTGCCTCCAGAGCAGGACAGTCGGGCCTCCTCTCAGGAGTGCTGGAAAGGTTTACCAGGGAGTGTATATCCCTGTCACCTTGATGTTGCGGACCCCCTCTGCCGCCAGGGCGGTGTCTTCCACCTCTGCCCCCTCCTCTGCCTCTAGAAGGGGCATCTCCCTGTGTGCCTGGGAAAGATCCTTGGGGTTTTCGAAACCACATTTTTCCACCATGTTGCCCTTTGGGGTACGGTCTGGTTGGGGTGGAAAAACGGACTCCGACAGCAGACAGAGTCTTTCCCTCCTGTTCACACCGGGTAAGGGTCTCCTTTACTTTGGGGCCAAAGAGAGTGGCACCGTCAAATGGGGCGTTAGTAAAGGAAGACTTGAAGGCTTCCGCAAAAGAACATAAGCGCATCCAGGATTGTCTACGAAGAGCAATCGCTGAAGCTGCTGCCCTACTCGAACCTTCGGAAATCAGCCTCATGGACGAGTTAACAATGGATGGGTATTAAGTTGCGCTGTCACTTTCTCTGAGACAGCCGCATCTGTAGTACCCTGGAGGGTATCTCCCAACTCTTTGACTAGATCCCTCTGTAGACGTGTAAAATGGGTCAAATAGTTCAGGATCGCATGGAAAAAGCCGCTGAACTAAAAATGCGCTTCCGTCTATCCATCGCCCTAGAATCTTTATTAGGGATGGACAGATGAGGAAGACTCCGACATCTCCTTTTCGTGGGCTGCCACCACCATAGCCCACTGGAACTCCTTTTGTTAAGTAGGTCTTGTCCTGAGGTGCCGTGATGTATTTATTATGTTTCCTTGGGACTGGTTCCACTGTGTCAGGAGCCCCACGCCTTCGAGCAATTAGTTCCATTAATTCAAGGGCGGAGTGACCCAGGAGGAAGAAGGGCGAGCACCAAATGCCTTCAGCAAAACTGACTCATCCTCAGAAGGGGAAGGGACTGCCAGTCACCTCTGTTTCAGGATCTCTAATATGTCAAAAAGAGACATCTTCTGAAGGTGACTTGGGACCCTTCTGACTCATCTAAGTCAGTATCAGATGTCAAGGACTCTTGTGGAGAATCCAAGTGTCTCCTCTTACACAATCTTTTCCTAGGGACTTCTTCGGGGAGCATCCAAGAAGCCTCCGAGGAAGAGGGGCACCTCCAGGGGTGGCTGAGACACTGGTGCTCGACGCTTGGATGTGGCCGTGGGTGCAGAGGAGGATAACGCCCTTTATGGGGAGGAGAGGTTGCTTCCACTGATGTGGTTGTCTGGGTAGACAACACCTTCCTCATTAGGTCGAACGCCCCGGTCCCGTGATCAAGAATCCCGGTTCAAGAAATGGGAAGAATCCCAAACAGGCAATCAAGGCATCGACCGAGGACGGAGCCGAATCGATCCGCCGAGGCCCCGAGGGAAGAGTCGAACTGAAACGCCGGTTCGACTCGCCCCGGAACCAAGGACAGATCGTCGGCCCGAGACTCGCATCGGGTCCAACGGAGTCGAGGTGAGAGGAACAGACCGAGAAAAGACGGTTCTGGACCCGAGGGCTCCACAATCAGAAGATCAACCTCTTCCGGCTCCAAAGACTGAACAGGTCTCGAGGAGGAATGGATGGAGACACTGGGAGGCCTTCAAGCTTGACACCAACTGGGTGGAAACTGAAATAAGTTTGGACAGGGCAACGCCCAATAACTTCTGCACCACACGATCCACATCGACATCGGAGAGTTTGGAAGAACGGGTCGAAGGAACCGAAGACGGAGCCGACCTCAATAAGGTCGGAGCTCCATCACCGGTTCCAAGACTCGAGGCTCAGGAACCGACACCAGTTGAACACGCCCGAAGTCTGTGGAACCGGTGATCTAACTTTTGCTGAAGAGCTCGGAGCCGATGACTTGGGCTCCGCCTTCGATTCCTTAGAGGATTTCTATGCCTGGTCAGAAGCATCCAGAGCCTCCTGAAAAGAAGGTTTTAATAAACCTCTGTCCATGGCCTATCTGTCATGACCCTCCCACTAGAAGAGTGACAGATAGAACAGTCCTCCTGCAAGTGGAGAGGGCCAAGGCAGTAGACGAGGAACTATGGTTGTCAGTCACTGACATTTTCTGGCCACACTGACAACGCTTAAATCCTGATTTTACCTTATCAGACATTTTACAAGAAAAGACAAGTCCAGTATAATAGTCAAATCCAAAATTAGTGTCAAATCCGATTTAAAAGTCGAGTCCGGTTCAAATTTAAGAAGGGTTGGTAGGAAACTCTAACCGATTAATAAGATTAACGGTACCGAGAATTTAACCCACTCAACACACAAACACTCAGTATATCAAATTATCCTTTCTAGTATCAAATAGAACAAAATATCCAATAAAATATAACAAAATAAGTTATATCTTAACTTCAGATGCTCGAGCTAGCTCCCAGCGATGCGAACGCAGCAGCGGCAAACTAGATCTGAGGTAAAGGCAGAGGGGGATTGTGGGTATTAGATTGTCTCGAGCTTCTTCTCGATGCAGAGCTTGCAAGCGGCCGGCACGGAGCCGAGGATCGGCTCCGAACCCATGTGTAAGAACAAACGGCGAGATTGAACACTATCACATAGTTAGTTTTTCCAAAACAAAGTTGAGGTCCCAAGTTGGTGAAGGTGCTCTATGCGGTGGTCTTATGTTTTTAGCCCCTCTGAGGTACTGTTTTAACAGAGGATTAGAGAAAATTGGTGGATCCGTGTTGTAATGAGCAGAGACAGCAGAGGCGTGGATCTTGATGGATGAGAAGGAGAGGCCTTTGTCCAGCATCTCAGTTAAGTATTGTAGTATCCGAGGAATGTTTGGGACAAGAGGGTCAAAGGCTGTGAGCTTGGTTCCAGGCACAGAATATCTTCCATTTATCAGAGTAAGCTTTCCTGGTACTAGGCCTTCTGGCCTCCAGAATGACATCCATAACTGCTTTGGAGAGAGGCATTGCTTTCTTGGCTAAGGAATCTTCCATGCAGCTAGGTTTAAGGTCTTTAGCTGGCTGTATAGTATTTGATTGTTGTGCTGAGTCAGCAGATGTGGGATTTGAGGCAAAATCCAGGGTGGTTCTTGTGCTAAGCTCCTTAAGATTGGGTACCAGTGCTGGCATGGCCAGTCTGGTGTAATCAGGATCATCTTTGGCTCTTCTTGCCTGGCTTTTATGAGTACCTTTGGCAGTAGAGGTAGCGGTGGGAAAGCGTATACTTGTAGGTTCTCCTAGCTGAATGAGAGGGCATCCACTTTCCATGCTTGTGGATGGTAACTCCTTGGGCAGAATATTTGTAGCTGGCAGTTTATTGGGGATGCAAACAGATCTATGTCCGGGCTCCACCATTTCTGTTATCATTCTGAATATTTGTGGATTCAATTACCATTCGTGGGGATCCATGATGTTTCTGCTTAAGTCGTCTGCCAGTGTGTTTTTCTCTCCTGGCAGGAATTGTGCTTGCAGATGAACTTGAAGGTTTTAGCTGTGTTTCACAAGGTCATGGCTTGTCTGCATAGGGGGTAGGAGTGAGTGCCCCCTTGCTTGTTTATGTACCACATAACTGTGGTGTTGTCCGTCTTTAGCAGTAGTTGTCCTGGATGCAGCAGGTCCTTGAAAGCTATAAGGGCATTTTGTACAGCTAGCATCTCGTTTTGATTGATGTGAAGATGCCTTTGTTTTGCGGGCCACATGCCCTGAATACATTTGCCTGCCATGTGTGCTCCCCAGGTGTAATCAGATGCATCTGTTGTCAGTGTTTGCCTGGCTGTGGGTTGTGTAAAAGACTGTCCCTTGTTGAGGTGACAAGCTTGAGCCCACCATTGAAACTCCTGTTGAAGGCAAGGGATTAGTGGTATAACTGTTTCCAAACTTTGACAGTGTTGAGACCATACATTCTTTAGGTACCACTGTAGTTTCCTCGTATGCAGTCTGGCATATGGAATTAGTAGTATGCAGGATGCCATGTAACCCAAGGCCTGAAGAATTTTTCTTGCAGGGAGTTGGATCTTTTGTTGCCATCAATTGAAAGTATTGAGTCAGTTGTCCTTGCTTGTCTGGCGTGAGATAAGCCATCTAGGTCGTTGTGTTCAAGCTGGCACCTAGGAATATAATCTCTTGTGATGGCACTAGTTTTGATTTCTTTTCGTTTACGGTGTACCCCAGGCAACTTAATAAATTTTTTACAAACGCTAGATGCTTTAGAATGGCCTTGCTCTCTGCTTGAATCAATAAATAAAAAATAAAAACCAGGAACAGGCTGCCTTCTTCACAAGTAAAACCAGTGTTTTATTGACTTAAAGTGCGATTATTCCAATACACTTTTCGTCAGGTGTATATACCCGACTTCCTCAGAAGTTCATTTTTTCCTTTCCCCTTATGCACCTATTACCACTATCTTCTAGACTAATATTTAGTGGTGAATCTTGGTACTTGACAGAAGATGACTGTGTCGGCTGATTTTATTTTAAATAAAGTAGTTGAGGCAGGTGGTTCTACTGAGCACCACTCGTATATCAAATTTTATACATTTTTCTCACGCATTACTGTAAACAGTACACTGTTAATGGGAGTACCAGATGCCCGGTGTAATATTATGATATGCGTATGACTTAGGTGGTGGAAACGATTGGAGGAGGTGATTCTGAATTTATGATTGGTATACTATATGGGTGTTGAGGGGATTAGTATATTTTCCATCATGCAGACCCCCTCTAAATTAAGAGGCAAGTTTTGTAATATCTGTTTTAGTTTATTAATGAACTTGTGTAGCGTTTTTATAATTTATAATTCATATTTTGCTTTTTACATTTTACCTTACTTTGTTTGTTATAACAATTGGGTTAGATTTCTAGCTGTTACATTATAGTACAATGCATGTAATTTGGTGGGTTTGTTGTAACTCCGCTCCTGAGCGAAAATAGATTAAAGGTGTGGTAAACAGGAAAGTAACTTACTTCACTATGGCAACGAAATTATTAACAAGTTGAAGGACTAGCCCACCAATTAATCCATTTAGTATATGTAACTGCTGAATTCCTGTTGTTCATTGTTTTTAACTTCTGAGGAAGTCGGGTATATACACCTGACGAAAAGTGTATTGGAATAATCGCACTTTAAGTCAATAAAACACTGGTTTTACTTGTGAAGAAGGCAGCCTGTTCCTGGTTTTTATTTTTTATTTATCGGTTGCTTCTACGTTTTATTTCCTGGTTTATTCTCTGCTTGAATCAAGCAGTCGTCCAGGTATGAATAAATTTAAATTCCTTTCTGTCTGCAAAATGCAATTACTGGTGCCAGGCACTTTGTGAAGACCCTGGGCACAGTAGAAAAGCCAAAGGACAGTGCAGAGAATTGGCAGTGCATTGAACCAGCTATCAATCTGAGGTATCTTCTGCAGTTTTGTCTGATAGGGACATGCAAGTATGCCTCCTTGAGGTCCAAAGTCACGAGCCAAGTTTTCTTGCCCAGCATGGGAAGAAGCTGCTGTAGTGTCAACATTTTGAATTTCGGAACATCCAGGTAAGTGTTTAGAGATGAAAGATCCAGACTGGGCCTCCAGGCTTTGTCCTTTCTGGGTACCAGAAAGAGTCTTGAGTAAAATCCTTGTCCTTGCTCCTGTGATGGTACCTTTTGAAAAGCTCTCATATCCATGAGTGCTGTAATTTGGTTTTGAGCCTCTGCCCATTGATTTGGTGGCAGATTTGGCATTCTTTTTAACCTTGGCAGAGTGTGAAAGTGGAACCTGTAACCTTGAAATACAATGTTGAGAATCCATTTGTCTCTGGTGATCATTTGCCAATTGTGGTAGAAGAGTGCCAGTTTTCCTCCAAAGGGGGATGGCCAAGAGGGATTTGTTTGGCAGCTGTAGTGGGAAGTCATTGGATCTGCTTTTTATATGGTTGGGGCCTGTTTTCCCCTTCTTTCTGGTCTGATGGAACCCATTGTTGAGGCCTGCAAGGACCTTGCGTTTGACCTCTACCTCTTGGACGTCTGTATCTTCCCATTTGGGGTCTGTCTGTAATTGGAAAGGACCAATTCTTAGTTGGCCAGTTTCTGCTAAATCTAGGAAGCTAAACATGTAAGCAATCCTTCACCGTTTGCATAGAGTTTGCGTTCTCCTCCATTTTCTTTAATACCTCTTCTGCCTTAACTCCAAATAACACATCCTGCTGCAAAGGTGCATCCAATAATTTTGCTTTAACATGATCTGGTAATGTATGTCCCTTTAACCATGCGTGTCTTCTAATGACAGAGCCTGTAACTACTGCTCTGCAGGAGGCCTCTAGAGAATCAAAACCACATTGCAAAGTATGCTTTCCCACTTGTTCAGCTGCATGCAATAAATCCTGCATTTCTTTAGGATCTGATTTTGTAAGCATTTTTTGTTTCAACTGAGACAGTAAAAATTGCTGATATTTTAGCATGTGAAGCTGGCAATTTAAGGCTCTCATTGCTAAAGTTGCAGACGTATATACTTTCTTTCCCCATCTGTCTAATGCTCTGGAATCTCTGTCAGAGGGAACTGGATTCTTGGCTGATGAGGCCTTAACTCCTTTGGGTCCCTGAGAAATAGTTTCAGGGTCAGCTACATGGCTTTTATACAGAAATTTATGTGAGTCAGGGACTCTGTAGTATCTGTCAGGTTTAACAGGGGCTGGAGGTAAGGAATCAGGATTTAAGCTGGATTCAGTATACACATCATCCACAATATCGAACACTGGTGGAATAGCAAAGGGTCTGTATTGAGGTAATAAAAGGAAGTCTCTGAGCCTTTTCTTGGATTCTGAGTAATCCTGGCCTTCCCAGTGGAAATGCTCCCTCATGGTATGTAGGGTTTCTCCAAAGGAGTAGTCCTCAAGCGGTGAGACTGATGGAATTGATTCCTCAGCATCAGAATCCTCATAAGGGGGTAAAGAGTATCCTAGGTCTGAAGATGAATCAGAAGAGATGGACACCTGGTCGGAAGAGTCATAGTCTGCATCCTGTCTAGGCCTTTTATCAGGAGGGGGATGGGACCCTCTGATCAGAGTGATTAGGTCTTCGGCCATTTTGAGCATTTGTTTCTTAGGCACAGAGGCCTGCCCTGGAGAATGCTGTATTTGTTTCTTTGATTTCAAAGGAGGCTTAGACTTAGCTGAGGGTTTAATGCTTAACTGAGTAGGTCTGAAGACGCCTTCTGAAGCTGTGGGTTGCTCAGCTACTCCGGATCCCTCTGAAAGGTTAGTCTCGGTAGGCTGAATAACTTGTGCGTCCAAAGGCCCAGCCATCTCCACGTGGGAGTCAAAGGCGGCCTGTGGTTCTACAGAAGCGGTAGTCAGGGGCTGCAAAGGCACCTCGCTAAAAACCGGTGAACCGGCGACTGGCCTATTAGAGGCTTTGTCATCAGTTTTGGGCCTCGGATGCCTATCCTTGTCTTTGCGCTTTTTGTGTATTCCGGTCGTCAGAAGTTCCGACGGCATGGTATAATTGAATTTTCCACCAAAATAATGTCGGGCAAAATCAAACAGACGTTTAATAGTGCGCTTGTTAAACCTAGCGCAAAACCGACAACCAGTGACGTTGTGATCTGGGCCTAGGCATGGGATACAATAGGAATGGAAATCCTTACAAGGTATTTGCTTCCCACAAGAAATACAGTTATTAACTTTTACTGACGTCGGTCTGAGGCAAGAAAAAGTTTCCCCAACGGGGTACTTAGCTTTGTAGAAGACTTTGGTTCTGGATTTGGAATGAAAATCTCAGGAGACGGCCAACCGGCACTTGCGAACTGCTTTTGCTTTGGGCACTTCGCGGCAAGAAAGACTGAAGAAAATGGCGTCGGCTGCATCTTATATACCCCCGTCGCACTGACGTCAGGGAGGAGGCGACAGCAACCGACACCGGACCAAGACTTTGGAACTCAGGCCGACTGGGGAACCGCCTGACGGTAGGATAACCCAAGTGTAATGACTGCAGCAGTGTAACACGATGAACATCCTGCTTTGAAGAGGAGGTATCTTCTGCATGATTCCCTTATTGGGATATGCAGGTATGCCTCTTAAGTCTAGAGTTACTAACCAAGCATTCTTGCCTAGCATAGGCAGTAGCTGTTGTAAAGTCAGCATTTTGAATTTTGGAATATCCAGGTACGTGTTCAGAATCGATAAGTCCAGTACTTGACCCCATGAATTGTCTTTTCTGGGTACCAGGAAAAGTCTTTAATAAAATCCTTATCCTTTGCTTTTCTGGTACAGGTTGAATAGCCCCCATATCCATGAGGGACATGACTTGTTTCTGGGCCTCTGCCCACTGGTTTTGTGGCAGATCCGGCCACCTGTTTGGAATTGGCAAAGTATGGAAATGAAATCTGTACCCCTGGGATACTATGTTTAAAACCCACTTGTCCTGGGTAATTAACTGCCAGTTTTGAGCATGAAGTGCTAGTTTTCCCCCAAGGGGGCTGCCAAAAGATAAATGCTTGGAGATGGTAGAGGAAAGTCATTGAGACTGCTGTTGGGTTGCCCTTTGTTTCCACCAGATTTGGAGGTGGAGGCACCCCATTGCTTTGACCTGTAAGAACCCTGTGATTGATATTTGGAGCCTTTTGAGCGCCTGGGTTTCCCCTGAGTGGCTCTGTTGGACACAGGAAAGGACCAATTTTTAGTAGGCCAGTGTCTACTGAACCTGGGTGGCTGCACTTGCAAGAAATCTTTTACAGTTTGCATAGATTTAGCTTTGTCTTCCATTTTCTTTAAAACCTCTTCTGCCTTATTACCTAACAGAGTATCATGCTGTAAAGGTGCATCCAGCAATTTTGCTTTAACATGATCAGGTAAGATTTTGCTCCTTGAGCCAGGCATGCCTTCTACTCATAGATCCAGTAATGGCAGCCCTACAAGAGGCCTCCAATGAATCAAAACCACATTGCAAAGTATGCTTTCCAACCTGTTGTGCTGAATGCAATAAATCCCGTTTTACTTTCCACACAATCAGAAATCAACATCATTTTCTGTTTAAGTAAGCCCATAACATGCTGTTGATATTTAAGCATATGAAACAGACAGTTTAAAGCCCTGACTGCCAAGTTTGCAGACATATAAACCTTCGTACCCCATCTATCTAGCGCCCTGGAATCTATCAGAAGACGTAGGATTTTTGGCTGTACAAGCCTTAACACCCTTGGGACCCTGAGAAATAGTCTCAGGATCAGCAGCAGGATTTTTGAAAAGAAATTTGTGGGAGTCAGGAACCCTGCAATATCTGTCTGGCTTACTAGGAGCCGGAGGCAGGGAATCAGGAGCCATGCTTGACTCCGAGAACACATCAACAATGTCTAATAAGGAGGTATTGCCAAAAGTCTATGCTGAGGAAGAAGGAAATCCCTAAGCCTCTTTTTTGATTCAGAGAAGTCCTCACTCTCTCAGTGAAAATGTTCCCTTAAAGTATGCAAAGTCTCCAAAAGAGTAATCCTCAGGAGGAGATGCAGATGGGATGGATTCCTCTGCATCAGAATCCTCATAGGGTGGAATACAAAATTCCTGATCAGAAGAAATGGAAACCTGATCTGAAGATTCATAATCAGTGCCTTGCCTAGGGCAGGGGGTAGGGGTTGGGAACCCCTGATCAAGGTAATTAAATCCTCAGCCATTTTGATAATCTGTTTTTTAGGCATAGGGACCCGAGCACGTGGCTCATGCATCGGTTTTTTAGACATAGAAGTTGTTTTTGACCTTGTTTTTATTACTGGCATTGGTTTAATATAAAAATGTTGAGGCCTGAAAACACCCTCAGAAGCTTGTGCCTGCTCAGCAGCTCCGGACCCATCCAAGGGAGAGACATCCACTGGTTCAATACTCTGAATCTCGTGGCATACTGGACTCCAAATGGGTCTCAGTAGAGGCCTACGACTCAAAAGTAGCGGGTATCAGGGGCTGCGAAAGCGCCTCACTGAGTACCGGCGACTGGCCTAGGAGGAGCTTCATCGTCGGTTTTGGACCTAGATGGTCTGTCTCTGTCTTTTTCCTTGTGTTTTTTGCAACTCCGGTAGTCAGATTTCTAACCGACAACATTTCAGGGTAGTTTAATCTTGAACCAAAATATTTAGAAGCAAAAATATACAGACGCTTAATAGTGTGTTGGTTAAATTTAGCACAAAACTGACAGCAAGGCATGTTGTGATCAGGGCCTAGGCAAGGAATACAGTACAAATGAAAATCCTTATGAGGTATTTGCTTCCCACAAGTAATGCAATTATTAACTTTTACAGACATCGGTAAGGAGCAAGAAAAAGTTTCCCCAACGGGCTACTTAGCTTTAGTTTGAAGACTTTGGTTCTGAAACTCACATACGAAAATTTCAGGAGTCGGCTGACCGGCACTTGCGAGCTGCTTCTGCTTCGGGCACAGCGCTGCAAGAAAGACTAATTAAAATGGCGTCAGCTGCATGTTTTATACCCCTGATGACCTGACGTCATGGAAGAGGAGACAGCAACTGACGCAGGACCCAAGACTTTGTTATTCAGGTCTGCAGATTACCCAAATGTAATGACTGCAACAGTGAAACATGAAGAACATCCTCCGAGAGCACCTGTGCATTTTGATGTGATCAATCGAGCACGTCCAGTCTTTTTCCTGCAGGAAGGGCAGAATGGATTGGATCGTGACCATCTGGAATTCTGTCTTGGTTACTAACAGGTTCAACTGGGACAGATCCAAACTTGGTCTGAGGTCCCCCATCTTTTTTGGCACTAAAAAGAACCTGGGGTATGCCCCAGAATCCGGACTGGTCTTGGGGGACAGGTTGGATGACTCGTTTTCTTAGCAGTGATTGTATCTGCACTGATGACTCCTCCCACTGTGTGGGTGGGATGTCCGGGTTTTGTTGGGAGTGGGGCGAGTCCTTGAAAGGGACAAAACAGCCTCTGGATACGACTCAAAACCCACTGATATGTTGCGATGAACTCCCATGCTAGTGGGTGGAGCGACAGACGACCCCCAACTGCCTCCAGAGATGGACAGTCTGGCAACCCTCAGGGTTACTGTCCAGGTCTGTCCGAGAATGATTCTCAGGACCAGGAATTCCTAGGACGCTCTCTGCCTCTAGGGTGGCATCTATTGTATCCCCCTCTGGAACACCGACTCGGAGGTTGGTTTAGGGGCAGACCACCCCCCCTTTGGCAGAGGATCTCCACGATGGTCTCCAAATGAGACATCCTTTGGGGGGTGATCTTGGGGAACCTTCCTCTTCATCCAAGTCCGTGTCCTCTGTGAGGGACTCTGGAGGAGAGCTCAAGTGCCTCCTTTTGCAAGTGTGCTTGCGGGGGAGCTCCTCGGGGGGACTCTCTGGCGAGACCTTGCAAGTAGGCTGTTCCAAGACTGGAGCATCCTGGGGCAATATGGCTGTGGGCTGTCCATGAGAGGGCAAGATGGACGGACCTGCAATCATGGCCAGGGGGGGTCTGGGCAGATTCTGAAGACAAGATAGTCAGAGGCCTGGACCCTGCGAGAATCCTCTCCACCACGTCGAATGCAGAGGGAGAATGGACCTCCTAGGCTGAACTGACAGAGACCGTACTGGGGAGTTGGAGCTGAAACAGCGAGGGGAATGCTCCTCTCTGACATGCCTGGAGCAGAGAGCACCCCCTCGGATCCGACCCCGAGGCTATGGCTCCGAGAGATCGGATTTGACCCAGTCGGATCAGACACACTCAGGGCACTGGTACAGTGTACCATCGGCACAGACCCCTTGACTCCGACCGTCCATGGATCCAACAGCTTCGAAAAAGCGGGTCGGATCAGAGAAGGAGTAACAGGTCTGAAAACTGGTTGGAAGGTGCCTGCTCCAGTGGGAGAAGGGCCTGGCAAGACCCCCATCTGAATTTGAGTGCGGATAAATCCCCATATCATCTTGTCCATCTCTGCTTCGGCAAGGCTCCAGGTGGAGTGGGAGGACGCCGCAGAAGTGGGCTGGGATAACCAGTGAGTGGAAGGCCTACAGGGCAACCGGCTGATCGAACTTCAGGCTCGGGGGGAAACCTCTGGGATCGGAGCCGAGGTGAAGCAGGCCTGGAAACAGGCTTGGCTTTCGGCGGAGGACTGGCCTCAGACAAGCAATCTGGGGGAGCACTTACGAGGCCGGTCTTTCTTGACCTTATCCCCTTCCCCGGACCTCCTGGCAGGAGGGTGAGTCCCCGAGGCAGAGGAAAGGGAAGAAGCAGCAGCCACTGCTGATTTGGCCAGAGGGATGTCCTTTCTGGCTGTGTAGGGCAAAAGGCCTTTCACAATTAGCTTGTCCCGCCTGTTCTTAAGAGCTCTGGGGTTAAACCCAGTGCAAACAGGACAGGGGGACTGGAGGTGAGCCACCATCAAACAAACTACACACAGAGTGTGGCCATCAGTCAGGGAAAGTTTATGGCCACACACTGTGCATCTCTTAAATCTGGGTTTTGGGGCATCCGCCATGCCAAAACACAGGATCTAAGCCAACACACATGCACACACACACACACACACACACACACACACACACACACACACACTAAGCGGGAGGAAAAGAAAAGCCTACGAGAGGAAGGATTAGCTACGGAGAAACCAGAGAAGGTACAGGGAAGGTTTTAAAGGAAGAAATCCAAAAATTCTTAGATAGTTTACCTGACGAAAAAGCTCCGGAGTTCGGACCACGTTGCTATCCCTATGGCAGCAAATGAGATCTGAAGGGAGACTGGGGGCATTATGGGTAGGGGGAGGAACATGGAGCTCGGAGCCATAGCTGGAAAATGCGGCCATGTTGGTTCCGATATGGATCTGAGGACCCTGAGGTTGAAGATCAAATGAAGTAAACTATTTCAGATTTACAGTTTTAAACAGACAATTCAAACAAGTGTGCTAAACATTCCAAATAAGGAGTAATACAATTCAATAAATCCTTTTCTATTTCCTTCCAGAATCGACCATCTTAAAATTAACAACCTAATCTAACACATTTTAACATCTTGAACACTCAACAGAAAAACCTATAGAAGGGATACTGAATCTGTTGATCTGGGAAAGGATCCTTAATTGGGTTCACCTACTCCATCAAGCACAGATTGTCAAAAACCTTAAAAGAGCTACAATGGGGGAAAGAAACTTTTTTTTTTTTTTTTTTTTTTTTTTATCAAGAAACACAGTGACCCCACAATCACGGTCAGCAAAAAAGCATTTTTTCCTTTTCAAAATGGAAACGGCTTAAAATTAATCTTGACTTTAATATAAGAGTCAAAAGCATGTGTTTAAGTTTCATTTCTTCAAGATGACATAGCACCTCCTGTATTTATGTGCTTAGCTCAGTTAAAATTAAACTCATGATTTTCATAGCCAAGGATGGAATGAACAGATTGAAAATGTACTGCCAGCATTAACCATTCAATTATGTTACTTCTTTCATTGTTCACTAATCATGGTCTGATGATACCTGCTGTGTGAGAGTCTGGGGAGGCACTACCATCCATTAGAGATTCCTTCACCCTTGAGTGTTCCGGAAACATCACAGTCATCATCACACTAAAACAGCAAACTGCCACTGATTTTTCAGGATCACATTACTTAACCCTCCTATATACCTATATTCCCCAGCAAACTTCTTTAGGACCATCTCTTTTCACCAAAGCTAACTCCTCTCCAATACCAGTTGAACATTTCTCCTCAATATTTTCTCTCCCTTTTCATGATTACTTCTATCCTACCCCCTCCAACTTCACACCCCTTTTCAACTCTCTCTCTCTCTCCCAACCTTCCCCTACCCAACTAGCTCTTTGAATAATCCACCTACCTCCACAACCATCATCCTAGCTCTAAATACCTTATTTTCAGCCTACTTCTATCCATATGCAGTTCACACCTGCATCTCTCCTCCTCAGCTCTATTCCTATTTTCTACACCTTTCCTGTCTATCCTCTGTTCCCCTCGTATCTTTTCTTCATTACTTACCCAATCTTAACCCATACAGTCCCACTCACTAACAGGTTTGCTGATCAAACAGTCATTGCCCCTCATTTTTTTTCACACAAATATAACATATACATTTAGATAACTGTACATAGCACCTATCAATGTACATTTAATTTTCTTGTTTGTTATACATGACTCTTATTTTACTGTTTATGCAAGTAACATCCACTTTGCCTTTGTCAACAGTATACTGCCTTACAACTCTATTTTTTTCGGTAATTATTCTTTGTTTATACCTCCAGACTGAGCTTGAAATTG
The DNA here is from genome assembly GCF_019279795.1 of Protopterus annectens. Taxonomy (NCBI): domain Eukaryota; kingdom Metazoa; phylum Chordata; order Ceratodontiformes; family Protopteridae; genus Protopterus; species Protopterus annectens. Next base: position 1,777,451,349 of record NC_056735.1, read on the forward strand.
GAGATGATCCATGTGGATAAGCACTCCACTCGGGTCAGCAAATTCAAACAGTTATGCAGTGTGTACTTCTATTATAAATATCAGAGAAACAGGCCAATTTACTTTCATGTCACTCCTTTACATCTAGTGCAGGTGACTCGTAATTCAAATCCATTTGGAACTGCTGCAGCAGAGACCATCTTTCTGAGCCCAATATGACAGCTTTCTCTCTGGTGTTTCCCTGCCTTTGCAAAATAAACCCACACCTTTTCCCTCAGTTCTGCAGTGTATAAAAATTCTACAGGTGACTGACAAGAAATATTTTCTTGGCGAGTTTGGGTATGTGGAAGGAAATTTCTGTATTACTGCATTTTTTGCAATGGGTGCAAATACGGGAAGAGTAAAAGAATCCGAGGCTGGAATGCTGGATATAGTGTACTGAAATTTCCTGTAGGAGGATCGTTTAGTAAAGATATCTTAAGATAATAGTAAGCAAAACTTGAAAGGAAATAGGAACAATAAAGTACCTGTCTCATGCTAGGCAGCTCTTAATGTCTAGCAGGAAGAAAGTAAAAACAAGGATAAAGACACTCTTGTTAAAGTCGACTTGAACAGAACCTGCATCCTAGACTTTTTACCTTTATTGCTGCTCTTATAGCCGATGAAGATAATACCAATGCATCAAACTGTCGGGGCTGTGCCCATTTTCCTTATTTCAGGATTTCATTAGAGGTCCTTCCTATACCGGACAATAACATTTCTTAAAAAAAAAAAAAAACAAGCAAATCACCAGGTTGCGTCTTTGCAGCTAATTAATACATTAACAAGTTACAAAAGCTATAAAAGAATTGTACCCATACTGTCAAAGTGAAATTTTGCTCCTGCAATATTACTTGCGTTATGTATGCAGGGGATAGGAGAACAAGGAATAGCAATGCTGCAAGAATATTATGTGTGGAAATATGCATATCCTCGGCTTGTAGCCAGTTGGTCAGGGAACTGTTGTGTGGAATATGTCATCTCCTTAATTAGGCAAGTCATGGAACTACCACAAGGGAATAACAGAACTGTCCAAAGTGAGAGAAACTCAGACTGTTAAAAATCTGATTACAAGACATTGTATTCCAAGGGACTTGCATGTGTGGACTTGGGTGAGGACATCATATCTTGACTGGGCACACTTCCCATTGAGCAGTTAAATCGGTTTGGGAATTGAGAAAACTCAGAGGTTCTGAGTAATGCCTCTGAGTAATGCCACTTTTTAATTAATCAATCAGATTACTACTAAAATTACTGCAATACATACTGCTATGCTACAGAACAGAATGGCATTAGATTCTGTGGTAGCCTAGATGGGAAGGGAGATGCATTCTCATAGGGGCAAAGTGCTGCTCCTTCACACTAGACAATGAAGATGCTGTCCTGAGTCACCAGGATATCATGCAGTAGATGGCTGAGCTAGTACATACAAAACAGGCCAACAGTTCGCAGTTGGTATGGCTACCCATAGTGTTTTATGGCTGGGACTGAAGTCTTTTCGTATAGATTCATAGGTAGGTACTAGGCTATCAGCCCTGGGGCCTATATAAGCCTAGCCAAAAAGGTTCCCTGGCTTTCGCCACCCAAGAAAATTATTTTCCTCTGCCCCTGTCGAGTAGTGCCGCAGAAGTGATACCTGGGGTCAATTTTCTATTTCCCATCCAGTCGTCAAGATTTTTCTTAAAGAGGGCCAATGAGGAGCTTTGCTTGACATGAATGTGTAGTTTGTTCCAGAGTATGTGAAGTCTCTGGGACAGGAATCTATCCCTACAGCATGTTCTGTTTATTGTAGTAACAAGGTTTAGGTCCCTGGAGCGTGTGGTACAGAGATTGGGATACTCTCTGTTACTTTATATCTATAATATTCTGTTTGATTATTGTTTTTCTCCTTGAAAGCCTGCATCCAAAACCCTAGTCTGTCCTTGTTTCTTAATCCCCACTCCCCATCATCATCTCTTTCCATTCTGAATTATAATGTTCTGCTTGTTGTAACCATGTAGCTCTGAAACATCCTTAAAATCGGGTAATCACAATAAGTCTTCTTATACTGTAAGAATCAGCTTATCCCACTCGACTCTTGCAGTCTTCCCACAGAAAGTCTTTCAGCTCTTTAGCAATTGCCATCAACAACAACTTCTCTGGCTGATAAAATGTTTTTAGTCCCATTAGTTTTACACAGGTCACGCATATTTTTAAACTGTTTGCATCTTACTATACATATCTATGCAACAAAGCTTCTATTATCTTGTATTTTGTATCATTTCCCCCATATCCTTAGTTGCCACACCAGAATATTTTTTTAATCCACACTCTTAAATACTTAATTTTACCATGCTCCCAAAAATATGGATATTGCTGAACCAATTCACACCTGGGCACATAACTTCCAACTATTGCCTTTGTTTTACTTTCATTCACTTTGTATCCCAAAAAGATTTTAAACTATATCAAAATGTTCCATAAGAATGTACTGTCTCTTCCTAGTTTTGTCAGGTATAAAATTATATCTGCAAATACAGTCAGCTTTTCGTAGCTAACATACCAATTACATCCTTGGATTTCTGAGTCCCTTACACTTAGAACCACTGGTAAAGAAAATAATGCAAATAAAGACGAAAGATAACACCTCTGCCTGGTTCCTCTGCTCAAGCAGAATTTATCAAAGAAGACCCCACCCACTTCAATTCTTGCCTCCAATCCCTCAAATATCCTCTTATTCAACCATATCATTTTCTTTCAGGAAATGCAAATGCTTCAAATGCCCTGCTCGTAAAGTTGCAGCTTACGCTGTCAAATGCATCTGCATCAAGACCCGCCAACAACAATGGTATTTTCATACATTCTGCATCCCTCTGGATCAATGTTCTGTTAATGTTGTCAAAGGTTTGCCGCCTCTCCACAAAACTACAATGATCCATATCTGTTAATTTTGGCATAACTTCTGCCATTATTTTAGCCATTACGGATTGAACATTTTCAAATTCATTTCTACCATTGCTTTCACATTATTCTTAGTCTTATTTCTCTGTACATCACTGCCCGCTAGACCAGTTGCAAATAGTGTAAAAAGTACAGTTGTGTACACTTACCATAAATGTAGATGTTGGAGTATATTCACTATTGCAGTCATTACATTTAGGTAATCTGCTGGTAGGTTGCTCTCAGTCGGCCTGATTAACAAAGTCTTGGGTCCTGCGTCGGTTGCTGTCCCTTCTTCCATGACGTCAGGTCGTCAGGGGTATAAAACATATGGCAGACGCCATTACATCAGTTTTTCTTGCCCCAGACGTCAGGTGCCCCCCAAATGGGGAGCCAACTTAAGTAATTATAAACAAAAATATACCTCTAGACAAAAGCAAATACACCAAAAAGGCATTTAAGCATAGTAAAGTAAAGTAGAGGTATAGTAAGAGAAAAACAGGGAACCAGGACTGCAACAGTGAATACACTTGAACATCTACATTTATGGTTAAGTGTACACAACTGTACTATGTTCTTCGTGTTTCACTGTTGCAGTCATTACATTTGGGTAGATTCCCAAAGCTATGGTTGGGAGGATGGATTTATACAGCATTTGGACCAGCTATAAGGCCCTGCAGGACAGCAGTGGCAAAGCCAGCTCTGGATTTAGAGAAGAAAGGTAAATGGTAATGTTTGGTGAACGTATGAACTGAGCTCCGTAGCAGCTTCTAGAATGTCTCTGGTAATGACACCTCTGAGAAAGGCTACAGAAGTAGATGCAGCCCTGGTGGAATGAGATCTGATCCCCTAGGGGATAGTTTTAGCATGGTGCATATAGCAGAAACGAATACAATGGCTTATCCATTTGGAAATGGTCGTCTTTGAAATAGCCTTTCCCTCTGCCCCTGTAGCAAAAGCAACCAGTAGTTCAGATTTTCTTAGAGATTTTGTCCTGTTTAAGTAAAATCTAAGTTGTCCGTGTACATCCAATGAATGCAGAAACCACTCCCCCTTGTTCTGTGGATTGGGAAAGAAAGTTGGCAAATGAATGGCCTGATTAAGAGCCACACTGGACACCACCTTAGGCATGATGGATGGATTGGTCCTGAGAGACACCCTCCGCATGAAAAATAATGAAAGGCTCCACTGCCATAAGGGCCTGTAATTCAGAAATCCTTCTAGCTGAAGTGACTACTAAAAGGAAAGCTATTTTCCAGGAGAGAAATTTTAAGTTGAGTTGTCTGTTTCTGATAACTTGTTGTGGTTAAACTCTTTTTTTCTAGAGGCTCCTTTAGCTGTTTAAAACTTTCATTTAAAGGCTCACTGCTGCTTTTCAGCAGTGAGAAACATTTCTGCAGTTTGTTTCCCATCCTCCCTCCCTGTTGGTATAGTGTTAGTGGCTTTGCAGTTGCCCGCCCCTAGTGTAAATTTGATCTGGGACACTCCTCCCAGTCTAGTGTCATTACCTCATTCTACCCAGTACAGGGAGAACATTTGAGAAGGCCAATCAGCTTAGTTTCTGCTACTCCTTTCTCTCTTTCCACTTAAAAAAAAAAAAAAAAATTGTATCTGCTTTTACTGTATTTGTGTTTTTTCCTACTTTATTTTGCTTTTGCGTCATCTTAAATGTACTCAATTGTATTTATTACTGCTTGGTGCAACTCATTCTAAGCCTTTTAGTTTAAGCACTTGGGCTTCAGACCAGTTGTTTTACATTAAGAGGAATTTCTGGTTAAAGGCTTATAGTGCCTGCATATTTGAACTGCTTCTTACTGAAATTGGTAAGACTAGATCCAGGCCTGCTGAATCTAGCTTCACTAATCCAGAAAGTGCAGATATCATTCTAAGTCTTTTGGATTAAGCACTTGGGCTTCAGACCAGTTGTTCTACATTAGGAAGGTTTGTGGCCTGCACTGTGGTGGCAGGACAGGTAGCTTACATCCTTCTAAGTTGGGAACTGCTGATTGTGGGCTCACTGTCTGTTATTCTAAAAGTGCATTAGTTCTGGTGTAAGCACTTGGGCTTCAGGCCAGTTATTTTACATTAAGAAGGTTTGTGGTCTGCACTCTTGTGGGAGGAGAGGCTGGACTCTGCCCTTCTGAGCTGGGAATTTCTGGTTAAAGGCTTATAGTGCCTGCATATCTGAACTGTTTCTTACTGAAATTGGTACACCTTGTTTGCTGTAGCATAGACTAGATCCAGGCCTGCTGAATCTAGCTTTGTTTGTATGCTTGTTGTTTGTTTGCTTGTTATTTCCCTGAAAAGCTAATTCCACCTAAAACGCGGCTTTTCAGCGCTTCTATGGATCCCTAGTGATATCTGCATTGCTTACTGTACTTATTTCCTTGTTTCACTTGAAAGAAAGTTACTGTTTGTCGTTTTTGCATTTAAGTTACCTGTAACACATTGCATTTAAGTTACCTGGCACTTGCTCACTAAGTCAGCACTAAAAAATTAAAAGCACTACACCCTCACAAACTCCCCTTGAGTACCTTGTTCCCCATTGGCCCTTTTTTTCAATTATAAAGGAATTCCCAATACTATTCTAGCATGTCCAAAGGTCAGTTGTCAATCTCCTCTCCAGTCCAGCTGGTGAATCTGGGAATCTTGAGGCAATGTTACAACTGCCTCATGTACACAGACAACCCTCTCCTCCTCCCAACAAATTCCAACACATGTAAGAGATGCAACCATATAGCCAAACTGGAGGCTAAGATCTCTCAACTCAGTACTGGCGTAATCAGTCAGGAGGAGAAGGAAACCACACTCACTACAACTCCAGTCTCACATAGACCTACCACGACAGCAAACCAAACACAAATACACAAAAACATACTCGGAGGCTCTAAATAAAAATCTGCCTAAGCAGCAGAGACCTCCAAAGCAGACACCCAAGCAACCGCTACCCCAAAACAAAACACGTGCAACACATAGCTCACAAAGCCAGTGTGCCGAACAGTCACAGCCCTTAAGGCTAAACAACACACCTGATACACTTGTAATAGGTGACTCTATAGTCAGGCACACTGACGTCCCGCTCACCAGGCTGAACAAGAAGGTCACGGTGAGCTGTCTGTCGGGCGCTAGGATCCGCCACATAACACACGCACTCAGGTCACTCCAAGGCAAGTACAAATATGACTCAGTCATTGTCCATGCTGGTGTGAATGACCTGAGACTTACCTCCCTGGACTACATGAAAAGAGACAGAGGAGCTCTCTGAGCATGTAGCTCAGGCTGGTATGACCCTGACCTTGAGTAGCATCTTACCCTCACCAAGAATGATGCCACAATATGAAGACAAGATGATCAATTTAAACAATTGGTTTAAGTATTGGTGTCATTCAAAGGGGATCCAATGCCTGTCAGCCTGGGATGACATGCTCGACAAGCCACGATGCTTCGCTAGGGACGGCTTGCACCTGTCACCCCTGGGCTTTCGGACATTGGCAAAGGCTCTTCCTACCCCCATAGTGCCTTTTTTAGGCAAGGCTCAAAAGACAAACCCACCTCCATAGGTATCACAAGGGATAAGAAACTAAGAGTAATGCTACTCAACGCCAGAAGTCTAAACCTCAAGATGCACATACTCGAAACTCTCCTTAGCACAGAGAACATCGATATCTGTGCAGTAACAGAAACCTGGTTCAAGGCTCCCGAGAGCACCCCAGCACTACCAGGTTATACCTCATACCATGCTTTTCGGCCCCAAAACTTGGACCGAACCACAAAAAGAGGGGGAGTATCTATATTCGTCAAAGATACCCACACCTCCAGGTTGGTGGCACAGCATGAAGCATCAGAGATTATCCATGTGCAAATAACAGTGGGTAAAACTGCCTTCCAGTTTATAGCCTGCTACAGACCACCGTCCCAAACCCAGGAACCCCACTCAGCCTTCCTGAGAACACTGGAAAATATGAAGGTCTCTCCAAACACCATTATATTGAGCGACTTCAACTATCCAAACATAGACTGGGAGCATTACTCTAGCTCCAACACCTTAGGCCAAAGGTTCCTAGAATTTATAAACTCAAATGCTATGGAACAACTTGTTACCACTCCCACAAGAGGGGAAAACATACTGGACCTGATCATCACCAACATGGGGACTCTATGCTCCAGACCAGAAGTGTATCCCTCACTGGTAAGATCACACCGTAAACTAATCTCACTGGATATTCACATCCCGATCCCAACCCCTGCCCAGAAAACTACAGTGAAAAACTTCTCTAAAGCAAATTTCACACTCCTCAAAACCGAGGTGGAATCCTTCAAAGCCCCCGGGCCTGTGGAAAATACAGCCCAGACCACAAAATCCTTTATAAACGCATTCTATGAACACCTTCAGGAATGCATGGATCATGCAATCCCAAATAAAACCAAGACCCAATCCTCCAAAGGCAGCCATAAACAAACTATACAATAGAAGGAGGAAGCTACTACATGATAGAGCAAAATCCCAAAAAAGAAAGGCATCTCTGATCAGTATTAGCAAAAAACTACGAGCACTCATAAAATCGTCTAAGGCCAGCTTTGAGAGAAAAATTGCACAGGACACTAAGGATAATCACAAGGCTTTCTTTAGTTATGTTAGGAACCTGGGTGGGAATTCCCAGATTTGCTCAGAATTAGTCCAAAATGACAAAAAATACACCAAACCTACAGACATTGCCAACATCCTAGCTGACCGGTTCAGCACAAACCCCCCCCCCCCACCAAATGGGGGAATATCTATCCTAGCAGAGTGCTGCCCCCCTGACATCTCAAATGCTCAGGTAAGACCCGCCCTCTCCAAAGAAAAAAACACAGCATCAATGGGACCAGATGGTGTCCCGGGCTGCATCCTACATGAACTCCAAGAAGAGCTAAACCCAAACATAAAACTACTGTTCAATCTCAGCCTTACTACAGGATATGTACCCAAAGAGTGGCGTACAGCAACAGTGGTCCCTCTCCACAAAGGTGGTGCCTCAACGGATCCTGGAAACTATCGCCCCATAAGCCTGACTAGCTTGGTCTGCAAAGCTATGGAAAGGATCATCATGGACCTCATAAATAAAGATATTGGGGACCTAGAGACACTGGATCCTACCCAGTTCGGTTTTGTTAAGGGCAGATCCTGCCTCTTAAACCTGGTTGATTTCTTTGAAACAGTCACCAAGGCCATTGACGAGGGGAAGGTGGTTCACACAGCCTACCTGGACCTCGCAAAAGTCTTCGATACAATACCCCACTCGGGCATTACAGATAAGCTCACCAGCTTAAATATAAACCCCTATGTCACTAGATGGGTTGCAAACTGGCTCATGGACAGAACCCACATGGTTAGAATTGCTGGAGCCATGTCAGACTCCAAACCAGTTACAAGTGGCGTCCCACAAGGCTCAGTCCTGGGACCTCTCTTGTTCGGCATAGTCGACTCTCCAGCCAACATAAGCATCCTCCAAAAGGGCCTCATAGAAACAGACAACTGGTGCCAGAGCCATGGCCTCAAGCTAAATGCCAAAAAGTGTATAGTCATCCCCTTTGGCAAGAACAAAGTGCCCACAAATTACCACACAGGTGGTAATCCATTAAGTACAGAAGAAGTAATTAGGGACCTGAAGACCCAAGTTGATAGCAATCTCTCATTTGACAACCACGTGGCCAAAGTGGTTAGAAAAACATTTTATATAGCCCACCTAATCATGAAGGGATTCACATCTAGATCAGAGGAGGTCATCGTGCCTCTTTACTCATCCCTCATCAGCCCCATAATTGAGTACAATGCCCCTTTTGGGAAGAACCTTACCAGACACCTGCAGCAACTGGAAAGACCCCAAAAGTACCTCAGCAAGAGGATCAAAGGGCTCAAACAGATGCCATATGCTGCCCGGTTAAAGAAACTCCAGCTCTACTCAGTGGCATACCGCCTGCTCAGAGGCGATCTGTGTCTGACGTATAAAGCCATGTCCAACCCGAAATTAATGGACATGCTGCACCTCAGAAAATCCAAATCCCATCGAGCTATGCGCTCGAGAGACTTGAACTTCAGCACTGAAATAAATAGGACATGCTGGAGGGATAGATTCATAATCCAGAGGCTCCCTTCACTCTGGAATAAAATCCCAGTCCAGGTTAGGCAGAGTCCCTCATTGACTCTCTTCAAGAGGAATCTTGATGAGTGGATGGGAGATCGTAGGTTTACCCCGGGTATCACTTCTGTGTCACTGTTAGACAGAGGCACAGTATACTAACCTCGAAAAAGAGCATAGCAAAATTAATTTAAAATGGGTGGCGAAAGCCAAACACACTCTGGCTAGGCTTATAAATGCCCTAGGGCAGATAGCCTAGTATGAACCTATAAACCTAAGTCTGCAGTAGCAGCTGGCTCGAAAGGAGGGAGATTGAGTTTTTCCAATACAAAACTGAGGTCCCAGGCAGGGGTTGGAGCTCTCTTGGATGGTCTTAAGTTTTTGGCCCCTCTGAGATACTGCTTTAGCAGAGGATAAGAGAAGAGGGGAGGTCTTATTTTGCAATGAGCTGAAATGGCTGAGGCATGGATTTTTATGTAAGAAAAGGACAGGCCCTTGTGAAGCATCTCAGTTAAGTACTGTAAAATCTGAGGAATATTGGGCACTGCTGTGCTCATCCCTTGTGATAGATTCCAAGCACAGAATCTTTTCCATTTGTCAGCATAAGATTTTCTAGTACTAGGCCTTCTTGCCTCAAAAATGACATCCATCACAGGTTTGCTGAGGGATGCTAAGGGTGAATTTAGATGATTAGCCCACGCTGCAAGATTCAAAGTTTGGAGCCGAGTGTGCAGAATTTGGTTGTTCTGCTGAGACAGTAAGTAAGGTGTCTGAGGCAGGTGGAAGGTGTGACACACTGCGCAGGAGTGGGTACCAGTGTTGGTGAGGCCAGTCTGGAGCAATAAAAATCATTTTTGGTTTATCCTGTTTGACCTTTAGAAGAACGTTGGAGAGCAGAGGCAGAGGGGAAAAGCATAGACTGATGGGTTTTTCCAGCTGAATGATAGAGCACCCACTTTCCAGGCTTTTTGTGATGAGTTCTTGTGCAGAATTTGTCCAACTGATAGTTCTGGGGTGAGGCAAAAAGATCCGTGTCTGGACTCCCCCATCTGCATGTCAACATGTTGAAAATCCGTGATTCCAGTTTCCATTTGTGTGGGTCCATGAGATTTCTGCTTAGTTTGTCTGCCAGAGTATTCAGTTTTCCTGGCAGGAATAGAGCTTGTAGTTGTATTTGATAGGTCAAGGCTGTGTTCCACAATTCCATGGCTAGTCTGCAAAGAGGGTAGGAGTGTATACCTTCCTGTTTGTTTATGTACCACATAACTGTGGTGTTGTCCGTCTTTATCAGTAATTGTCCTGGAAGAAGGTAGTCCTTGAAGGCTGTCAGTGCATTCTGTACAGCTAGCATCTCTTTGATTGATATGAAGGTGCATTTGACTTGGGCTCCATTTGCCCTGAATGCACTTCCCTGCCAGATGAGCCCCCCAAGCATAGTCTGATGCGTCTGTAGTTAGGGTTTGGACGGCAGGGGGTGGAGTGAATGGCAGTCCCTTGTTTTGGTGGCAGGCCTCTGCCCATCATAGGAACTCTAGTTGCAGGCAAGGTATGATAGGAATCATTGTTTCCAGGCTGTGACAATGTTGACTTCATAAACTTTTTAAGTACCACTGAAGTTTCCTCATATGCAGTCTTGCATATGGAATTAGAAGAATGCAGGAGGCCATGAATCCCAAGGCTTGCAGAATTTGTCTTGCAGATATAGCAGGATTTTTGTGGCCACATGTTTGAAGTACGTTACCAAATGAATTTGATTTTCTGACATCGGTAAGGAGCAAGAAAAAGTTTTCCCAATGGGGTACTTAGCTTTTTAGTTGAAGACTTCGGTTCTGAAACTCGAAAACGAAAATTTCAGGAGTCGGCCGACCAGCACTTGCGAACTGCTTCTGCTTCGGGCACCACGCGCCAGGAAAGACTGATGTAATAGCATCGGCTGCATGTTTTATACCCCTGATGACCTGACATCATGTAAGAAGAGACAGCAACCGATTCAGGACCCAAGACTTTGTTAATCAGGCCGACTGAGGGCAACCTGCCAGCAGATTACCCAAATGTAATGACTGCAACAGTGAAACACGAAGAACATCTGCAAAATATACAAACTGATGAAAAATGTGAAATAATGCCATTAAACATTAAGGTTAAAAAATAACAATAAAGCAAAAGTATTACAAAGTTTTGCAAAGATTTATGACAATAACTTCAAAGACAATTACAAAACATAGATGTTGTTATGATTGTGTAACATTACATGAGTTCAGAATACATGCATAATGAATAAAATCGTGTTAGGAATCTACAGTAGAAATGTACATGTAATTCATACACAGGAGTAATGTGTAAGAGATGTTTGATGTTCTGACAGAGGTTACCTGTTTATATGAAGTACTGTACATTACTGCTGCATTCACTATTGAAATAATGTAGGAGTGATGATTCATAGCATTAGATGGGGGACCAATGAGGAAACAGTATATTGTGCTATTCAAAATGGAGCCGGCCTGGAATCTATCTTAATTTAAGATAAAGTCTGAAGTGCGTCTCTGAGAGTTTAATTTCTTCAAGCTGCCACATTTCCTGTACTTTGTTCAGTTAAAATGAAATGAGTTTCCTTTCCAAGTTAAAGTTGTGATAAAGGGTCTGAGAATGCACTGCAGGCATTAGCTGTTCAATTATGATGCTTTTTACAGTGGTCAATAGTTATGGTCCAATTATGTCTGCTTTAGGTACACAGTGTACTTTTAACAAAGCTCTTCCTTTGTTTTGGGAGATTCAATCTAATTTGCTTAGTCTACCATGACCAAGTCTGAATAAATATCTTTCTGCTTTGTTGAATCCCAAATTTTAAAGTCACTTTTTTTCTAACACTAACAAGCACCTTCCTGCAAATCCGGAAAGAACAATGCATATTTGCTAACTATGCTAACACACAGTGCTATGCAAGTATACACCACTTTCATGATTTACAAGATACTCCAACTACCTTCCATGGGATCTTGGAACAGAGTTCTTCATACCATCAGGGAGGCAAGGTACCTCCTTGTAGATGAACCAATACAGTAATACATGTTGTCCAACAAATACCCTTCTTTATGCTTTTTTAGCTGCACTGGAATGAACAGAAGGACTGCATAAGTATATTGCTCAAAAAGCTGTGTGCTGGAGCACTGTTTTCCCAAATGAGGCCTGTCTCCTGGATTTAGTGTTGAGAAGTGCACCGGTAAGAACTTGTCACAACAGTAGATCATTAGTGCAGTAGTCTTAACTAATGGGATTTCATCCAAGGAAGGTCCAGGATGTCTGGCTCAACTTTCAGAGCACATAACCTTTCCTCCAACAAGCATGGTGAGTACACAAGCCTCTGTGATGTCAAAACACTTCCAGTATAAAGCACATAACTTAACATGCCACATTAGATCTTACTTGCCCAGAGAACCAGAACACAACCAGTAAAAGCTCTGCATACAGGGAAGGAGACAGGACAGAATTACAGATACCCTCATTCAATGAGAAAAGGGAGCTTCACTACCGAAATGTTGGGACACTGCTTGCAGTGTACCAAATACAGGTAAAAATGAAAGGAGAAGAGAGAGTATTGAACACTGTTCTTCCTTAGTAAACTTTTTTTTGAGGATGATGGAGAGCCATCCTGCACCCCATGAATTTACCAACTTATATACCAACACTGAAATCACTATACCTTTGAGAAAAAAGGAATATTAAGAGAAATGGCAATCTTGGATATAGTGTTTCGAAGCCCAAACTTTACATTTTTCAGTCAGCACATTTAGGGTCTCTACAATCAGTGGCCTGACATATCAAGTGGTTATCAAAGGAGGGAGACAGTGAGACACGGAGATACCCAACTTCTACTCAGACATGAGTAGGCACAAGTCCTTGAAAAGAGGAAAGAAGAAGAAATGGAAGAACTAAGAGTAGGAGTATCCCATCCCATTCCAGGATACCAGGTATTGAGAGGAAAAAGAGGACAGAGTGAGATGGAGACTGTACAACAGTGTATTGCAACAGTCCTGACTATTGGAATGATACCCAGAGCTTTAGCATGAAAGTGAGATTGCTGGATTGCAGTATGTCCTGTAATATGGCTGAAGCAAGCTCAGCTCTTGCCCTGAATGTAATGTCCAATTTGTAGTGCTCTGAAAAGATGTGCACAGATGCCCAAGTAGCTGCTTTCAAAATAGCTCATGTGTTCACCCCATGTCTTAGTCATGGCTGTTGCCCAGTACTTTTGAGTTCTAACAGAACTTGTCAGGTTCTTACCTAAAGAGGAGTAGTAAAAATCAATGCAATATGCTAGCCATTTGGAAGTGGTCTGTATAAACACTGCCTGCCCTTCCATTCCTGTAGCAAAGGAAACAAACAGTTGATTAGACCTTCTAGTTTCCTCGATTCTGTGTAAACAACACTGTAGTTGTCTGTGTACATCAAGGGAAGGTAGTATATGTATACTGTCTCTCTCTCTCTCTCTCTCATTTTGTGGAATTACTGAGGGAAATATGGGCAAGCTGGACAGCTTGCTTAGTTGTGCTAGAACTCCATCACTACCTTAAGCAGAAAGGAGAAATTTCTTCTCAGGCTCACCCTATCCCAGTGATTGAAAGGTTCCCTAGCACATCTGAACTTGATGTTCAGAATTTTTCATACCCAAAGTGACTGAAAAGCAGCCCAGGTGGTAGCAAAGTCAGTAATTTAATATGGGCTGCGGTTGCAGATTTAAATGGCACTCAAGTTAGAATTTCCTTGTGAGAACAGTTTGGGAGTATGGAACAGTCAGCCCCCATGGGAAAGAAAAAAAAATCAGACTGAGATGGAGAGAGAGACATTAATACCTTTAGAATTTAATGTATTGACTTTATTTCCAGAGCTTTAACCAATATGCAAATTGAGAGTACTACATAGTTTCTCGGCTGTTCCCTCTTAATGAGCAGAATTAGGGGACACTGTTTAAAAATGTATACTATACCATTAAATTTAAGTTTGTTATTAAAAAAAAATGTTTATAGTTACCAGTGTTTTTAATCCACCTTTGTATACTTTATTGCTGTAATTTGAAAATGCATGTGAAGCAAAGATTAGACATTTGTTGAAGAAGAAATCTAAAGGCAGATACTTTAACATTACTTCTTTGAAAGGTTGATTGTTATGGATCTCTCAAAGGACAATAGCGTCTATATTAAGGAAAACAAAGGTGGAGCAATTGTCATTATGGACAATAATGGTTACAAAAATGCACAATATGTGGAAGGACACAACTTTACAAAAAAGTGACCATTGCGGAGATAAACAGAAGTTATAGGACTGTTGATGGCTGCTTGTTATTTGATGAAGGGTGATATTAGTGAAAAATATATGGATTTTTTATGGATAAAAGTCCAAAAATATGCATATTGTTTGTATTCTCAAAGTTGACACAGACATTGAAAATCCCATCACAAGACCAATAGTGTCTGCCAAAATTCAAAACTGGAACCAGTGTCTACTTCTGTGGATGTGGTTTTGAATGATTTTGTTTTCACAAGTTCACCTTTTCTGAAAGGTACTTTCCATTTTAAAAATAAAGTTAAGGAAGGGAGTTTAAAAGGAACAGAATTTTTTGCTAGGACACATGTTAAACCATTAAATACCCATGTCATGTGGGGTCATAGTGCATGAGTGGATTAGTAATGTGTTACTGAATAAGTGCAAATCTATAGTAAAAACTACCCAGATTCATCAGTGAAGTTATAGAAAAAGTGCTGCAATTTTTTTTTTTTTTTTAAGTTTGACAATTATTTTCAACAAATTACACATGTGGCAATGTGGGTAACTTTAGCCCTGAATTTTTGAGAAGAAAAATATATCAAGGCCAGACATTAAAACCAACACATTATCTTTTGATGTTCACTTTATTGATAACATCGTCTGACTTGAAGGATTTCATGGAATATTTAAATTCTACAAGTTTTTTGAGATTGAAATATGTTCATAAAGATGAAATTATTTTTAGACACATTTAACATACAAGTCATAAGTAAACTTGAAACTAGAATAAATTATAAGAAAGAGGGACGTGTGCACCTATCTTAGCTAAGAATAATTTATCACTATTTTACTTACTTCCTACTAACCACTGTACATAAATTAGGGTTCCTATCAGCAGACCGAAGACGCAGGTTTTCGAACTGAAAAAAATTGAAACTGCAAAATATCAAAGCGGCATGTAAGCGAATTCTTTCCCTGGGAAAGAATTTACTTGGCCGCTTCAGTACTTTGCCTTTTTTGGCACTGTAGTGCGGTCTCGGAGTTGGTATATATAAGTAGGGGGGGGCCACAGCCCCCCATGTCAGGGGGTGCAGCCCCCCCACTTAATCTCATGGTTTAATGTGCTTTCCGTTTTTTTTTTTTTTTTTTTTTTGGAACAGATTTTTTTTTTCCCCTTGGAAAAAAAATCGCTGTTCTGACAGTTCGGTTTTGTAAGCTTTCGCTTATACGGGGTTGATTAATCACCATCCGTTTACCTAAGTGTTCGGTGATCTAATATAGACCCCATAAATGAATATCTAAACCTCAGGACTGCTCTACCCTAAAATCCTTATACCTCTACTATAACCCTAATAGGTCCCTAAGATCAGAAAATCAACACCTCCTCCAAATTCAGAAACCTAAACTACTTGCAGGTGAACTACTATACTCCTGGGTAGTAGCTAAAACCTGGAACAGCCTTTCTCTACACATTCGCACATCTCAGTGCATTGCCTCCTTTAAAAACCCACTTCACGCACACCTTCAATCCATCTGGATTTGTAACTGCACTAAGCCTCCTCCGGCCATTATGTAGATCTTAATGTCATCCCACCTTCCCTTTTTCTACCTTTCCTCACATTTTTTCTCTCTATATATCTCAATTTCATTAACATTTTTTCTCTCCCTCATTCTTTCTTTTTATCCATTCAGTAACTATCCTTTTTTTCTCTCTTCCTGATAGTAATCTCTTCAACTCCCACCCTTCCTAACTCTATTACATTCATTCTAATTTCTCACATTCTTCTATTCATTTCCTCTTTTACACTATATCTTCTACTATAGGCTCTTAATGTCTTTCCTTGCTCTAAATCTTACTCATTATGTACTTAGCATTGCACATTCAGTCATACAACGTAGTTGTATTAGATTAATTTAGATTACTTGTTTTGTGTGTGTGTATATATCTGCATTTTATATGCACCAATACTGCTTTGTTAACTATAGTTACTATGCTGTAATTAGTTTTATCAAGTGTGTATCTACTGTTGTGATTATTTAATTGTACCACTTTTGAATAGTTTTTCATTTTTTCTTTTCCTCCCTTTCTGTAGATATTGTAAAATGTGCCCTGATGTACTTTATATTTTATGTGCGTTTCTTGTGGAGCTTTTCTCCCAAGGCCTCCACTGAAAGTGGAATCTGCTTGGCCCAGTGGACTTTCCTGGTAAACAAATGTAAATAAATAAATACATAAATACAGAGGATGAATAATTTAAGCATGGTTCAAGTCAACGGGGCAATAGTAATATACTGAGAGATTTATTAATAGAGATTATTCTGATATTAGTTTTATGAAAAAAAGACAAATGGAAGTAAAGACAAAGAAAGATTAACTTATTCTGCAGATAGTAACCAAATGAGGATTACAGAAGCTAACTGGAATATTTTTTATGATAATCAAGATTTTTAAATGTGGTAGTATCACAATCTAGTTTTACTTACAAAACAGCACTAATTTAAGACAGATTTTGCAAGACAAAAAGAAAATATTCTAAATAATGATAAAGTAAGGTAGGGTACTTTTAAATGCAATATAAAACCTATATATGTTAGTAAAGGCAATAATGCATTTTGCTCCAATAATGGGGAAAAATACACGTTCGGGTAGATTTACTTGTGATTCGACACATTTTAGGGTAGAATAGTATTGTGTGCAGGATGCAGTTCTTTTTATGCAAGCAAAACAAAGGAAACTGAGCTGGAGGATTTCAGAAAATTTGTACACGATAAGAAGAATAGATAGTTTTAATGCACTATTTAGCCATTCACAAAAATGTACTTACAATTTTAAACTGTGAGCTATGGACTACATTAAACAAGATGCAAAGGGGGGTGACAGAGAAGATTATTTAAATTTTTGTGAACTTAAATGGCAAATATTACTAGATGATTATCATGGGCAAACCTTGAATGGAATCTTCGACTCTAAATTTGTAAAGAAGTTGTCACATGATGTATCGATCATGTAAATTAAGAATTTAATGAGCACGTTTTACTGGGAAGCTAGAAGTCTAAAAATAAAATCTACCAAAAAAAAGGCAAAAGTGCTTACTTCTTATAGTCTTTGGCCGTTTTTAAAAAATACATTTTCAGTGCATTAGTCAGTCACTTCCTTTCTGTTTTTTGGTCAAGTTATTTTGAGGGATAACTTTGTATAAGTAATTATGGAGCTTTTCTTCTATGGCGTCTGCTGAAAAGGGGTTTTAATTCCCAGTAAACAAATGTAAATACATAAATTTTGATCTTTCTTCCTTAAACTTCATTATAAAAAATAAAATTAGTGAGGAATTTATAAAGGAATCAGTCTTGTTGCAGAGAAAGAAGTACCCAGTGCTACCCCTTTCTTACTCCGCTAAACTCAGCAGAACAGGAGGAAAATTGTGATCTATAAACTGAAGAGGCCAATTTCCAGTGTTTCACTTCCGTAAGACCCTAACAAAGCACAGTATATAAATCCAAAGCTCCCAGTGTGGATAAAAGAGTAGCTCAGATTTTGTCAGCTTATCCACTTCCCAGAGAGTGTAAACTGTTGAGAAAGTGATGCCCCTGTATTTTACCTACTGCCAGAAGTGCATAGTCTCCCTAAATTAGAAGTACGGTTTTCCACCCCCTTGCAGGCCTAGATGCCTAATCAAAAGAAAAATGCCCTCACAAACACCTTTTCCCCCAAACCCTTTAAAACCAGGAAGACTGCTCTTAGGTTCAACTGACTGAGGTGACTCACCCTTTACAAGTGATAGCTTATTTTCTGCACATTGTAGGAGAAAATGTGATCTCCTCAGTTAGCAAGCAAGTATTCACTGTCAGAATACTGGAAATGTATTTGCTTTCAGAAAGGAAAGAAGAAACAGGAAAAGTCTATGGCCTGACGCCCAAAGGTCTTCAATAACAGGGTGACTCTGAAACCAATGACATAACTCAATTTCCTGCAATCTTCAGGTATACAAATGGCATCATAAAGATCAGGGCAGCTATTAAGGTTAGAATCCACAAAAAAGTCTAAGTCTGGACACTGTACTGCATCCTCATCAAGTATTTCAAGGCTATGATCTCTCCTCCTCATGGCAAGAACAACTAACAGTGGAGTCTGTGCACTAATGGGCTACCACCAGCCAATTGCCCATGTCTTCTGTAAGTCTTTAGACACCACAGCAAACACCTTATTAAAGAGTCGGGAAGATGAAAATGAGACATGGACATTCCGTACCTCCATACTGGAAGTAATGTCCTCTGAGGTAAACCAAAGAAATCTCATGTGTGAACTCTAAATGATGTGTCAAAGGGTGCCCATCATGTCTATCAATACTAACCAAGCACACCACAGAAGCAAAGACATGAATGCCTGCAAGCTAGCTATCTATAACTTAGTGCAATGGTTAAGATGGTTGAAATCACGGAGGTACAAAATGAAACAAAACTCATTTACACTTTTAGGACTAGTATAGAGGTGAAAGTAAAACTGCTGCCACTTTTTCTAAAACAGAGGAGCCCTAACAGTCTGAACCTGTTCCAAGTGCTCTGATGAGACAGACCTTCATGCTGTGACTAGAAAGTATCAGAACACAGCCCAGAGTAAAAAAAAATGGCTCCCTTGTGATGATTCTATAAAGCTGGGCCAGTCTCAAAGAATATCCCATCCATAGCCAGTTCACGAACAGATTCAAGGCTGCAACACAGCAGCTGATGGTGTCACCTTCATGGTCAACTTAACCAACAATGGAAGATGCAAAACAGTGTGATGCTTTAAAGCCTCCATGGATGGCCAGAAGGTCTCTTCCTCTTTTGAATGGGTTAGGCTTTGAATGGGTTAGGCTTTGAAGAGTAGTAGTTTTTTTTTTCCATTAAGTAGAAAGGAAGAAAATCATAAAGGCCCTCCACAAAAGTGAAGGCCTCCTTCCTCCCCAAGCATTCATCCATTAATTGTAATACAGATGGCTGAAAAGCTCTTTTCCAACAAGAAGGCATCCAGTATTTTGACTCCAAACCTCTCCAAGACGCAACAACTTCAGCCATATCAACATGTACAGGTGGATTTCCCTTCATAAGCTTGAAGTTTAAAAACTTCGAACTGCGAATGGTTGAGACCATAAGATTGAAGTTTTGAACCTTCAAACGTTTTGAATGCAGATTTACCGTACAGCACGGAATGCGAAATGTACTGTTTTCTTCACTGTGTGATCTTGGAGTTGGTATATTTATTTAGCAGGGGATGTGCTTGCCCCCCTGCAAAAACATAAAAACATTTTTTTATTTTTATTTTTTTTATTACAATTTTGAAGTTTCAAAACTTCGATCTTATGGTCTCGACCATTTGCAGTTTGAAGCTTTGAAACTTCAAGTTTGTAAAGTAGATCCATACAAGCACATATACGAGTCTATAACCCTAGTCAAGTTATTCATACAGTCGAAGTTATAGCATGATACAAGACAACTCATTTTAAAAGCTTTAACAGAATCTTTAAAATGTCCTTGGACTTCTTTTCCCCAAACCTTCTTAACAGGATGCCTAGAACTGGAACATATAAAAGTAGAGCTGAGGGTCTTCAGCCCCAACATGGCAAAAACAGAAGTATGTTCTACCATGGCGAAAGAATAAACTCTTTTTGTAACATGTCCAAAATCCTAGACTCTTTCTCAGGTGACAAGGTACAAAATGTTGTAGCCTCTGGGGTTTATATTGGGAAAAAAGATGTTACTATTATTATCTCCAGAGGGTGGAATAGCCCAAACCCACTCAGGCCTTTTCCACATACTCCCCAAAGTATTTTCCAGGGATGGAACACTGTCTCAGTAGTCATTTAAGTTGTTCATAATGAGCTTTTGATGGTCACTCTAAATGAGAGGCTTATAGAAGGGGATGGACTGATTTATCCTTAACCATCTCACAAGCATGGCCTCAGTGTCCCCCAACGAGCCCATCTGTAAGGGAATTCCTTACCCCATCAGCATTTTCGGGGGGGTGCCTCAATATGACACAGAGTGAAGGCTAACATGTAACTGATGCATGCCAAGCTTCAGAGACAGCAAACTAGCACAAAAGCTGACTGCATGTAGGTGAGGCCTGTGCGGACGAAGATGTGACTAAAAGACCATACTTCCTAAGAACAAGCTCTGGTTCCCATCAGACATCACATATCTGCTTAATGTCTAGCCCCGGAGATGTGAAGCCTGGTGGGAAATGCTTTGAGGGACCTTCCTCAACTGGGACATGCCAATCCAAATGGGCCCAAAACACCTTCTCAAAAGGACAGCCTTTATTTACATGTACTGCCAATTTGGCAGCAGCTCACTGAAGGGATTATTTTTACCAGATCAGACTGGCAGGCCTCAAGCCCCAGCCAACCAAACAGGGACACTACCATATAACAACCTTGAGATGCACCATCATGGAAATAGTTGGGAGATAAATTCAGTACTTCCATCTTCAACAGAGACACAGGACTGGTGCAGGCTACAGTCCTAGGCAGTTGAGGATAAACAACACAGGGATTTTGGGCAAATTCAGCACATCATTTTATGATGGGGCAAGTCTCAACCTGATGTCCAAGTGCTTGTGCTTGTGGCAGTGCTCCAGCCTCAGCATGGGACCACATGAGGGACTCTATTAGTTTCTGCAAAAGGAGTGCTGGGCAGTTACCATTTTGTTATCCTAAAGTAGGCCAAAGGTTCTACCTAGGCACCTTGGAGTGGCAGGACTAAATCTGTGGTGCATTTGGCAATGCTTCATCTTGTAATCCTCCCCGAGAAAATAAAGACAGTGCCAGTGAGGGTCCTGGCTTTTAATCTGACAGCAACATGAACACTTAATGTGTTAATGCTAGGTATCTGAAAGTAGAGCTTCACCAAGAATAAAAAGAAGTTATGTACTTACCATAACATTCCATCTATGTTATCCACTTTCATTCCTCCTTAACTGACGGGTTCAGATCTGACACGTCAGATCCGACTCAGCTGCTGTTAAAGCTTGTGTCAACTTGAAACTCTCAAGCCTCGCCCTTAACCATAATGCACCATCCCCCATTACCTCAGATCTTGTCTGCAAGCTATAAAAGAAAGATGCACTGTATTAACTTTATATATCTAATAAAGAGAGAGAGAGACAACAAGACAATCTCACATCTCGGGCTGGTAATGTTCGTAAGATATAACAAATTTGCTAGCTCAGCTCATGCTTCTAAAATAAACTTAAAAAGGGTTGAGGGCTGGTGTTTGGAGAGTTGAGGAGGAATGAAAATGAACAACACAGATGGAGAGCAGCGGTAAGTATACAATTTCTTTATCTGATGTTGTCAATATTCATTCCGTCCTCGAGTGATAGGACAGAGTCCCCAGCTACCCAAAACCCTGGGTGGATTCAAGGAAGGAGATTTCTGAACACCATTGAGCCGAAAGATGCCCCATCCCTGGACACCAGATCTAACTTATAATGAGAAATAAAAGTGTGAGGGGAAGCCCACGTTGCTGCTGAACAAATGTCATTCTTGGAAGTTTTTGAGTGGAAAACTGAGAAGGTAGCTACAGCTCTGGATGAATGAGTGCGTACCTTGTATGGCAATTCTTGGAAGTTTTTGAGTGGAAAACTGAGAAGGTAGCTACAGCTCTGGATGAATGAGTGCGTACCTTATATGGCAAAGTCATACCAGATTTGTTGTAAATAAAGGAGATACAGGCAGTAAGCCATTTAGCTAATACAGGTGAGCCCAATTTCAGATCAGCAAAGGATACAAACAACTGATCAGTCGCTCAGATATCTTTTGTTCTATGTAGATAGAAATGTAATTGTCTATGCATATCTAGCAAATGTAACAAGTATTATCCTTTGTTGGAATAATTCGGAAAGACGACTGGTAGATTGATGCACTGATTAATGTTGGTGTGTGATGCCATGTTGGTCAAAAAGGATGCACTGGTTTGTAAGGAGAGACTGTCCATATGGAAAATGAGATAAGGAGGTTTCACCAACAATGCTTGAATTTCCGAAATTCGTCTAGCAGAAGTGATGGCAACTAAGAATAAGGTCTTCCAAGACAGAAATTTAAGGTCACAATCATGGGTAGACTCAAAGGGTGTACCAGATTCAGATATCATGGTGGCGTGGGATCTTTAAAAGGAGGTTTGAGAAGAACTGTGCCATGTAAGAAGGCTTTACATAGTTTATGAGAGGCTTGTGAACAACCATCAAAATCAATGTGGAAATTAGAAATTGCTGCCAACTGGACTTTTACTGTTGAAGGACTGGCCCCCTTGGTTGTATAGTAGTACCAAGAACTCCAGCACATGATTGACTGGGGCCGAGACAGGGTCTACATGCTTTTGAACAGCCCAGTGTACAAATCCTTTCCACTTACTAGCATAAAGTTTCCTAGTGGATGGCTTAAAGGAAGACGACAAGATGTGATGAAGAGAGGAAAAGAGCATCGACTGTCTAGCTATTACTGGAATTGGAGAAACCAAGCTGTCAGCTTGAGGTTTGGGAGGGCCAGATGTTTCATGCCCGTCGGATGAGACCGGTGATCTGGAGCTGGGTCCAGAATCCAGAGTTGGTGAATTAAATGAGGCCACAGGAAGGGAAACCAAATCTGTGTTGGGGGATGAACAGAGGAACTTTCATCAGCTAGGTCCGTTCTGGTGGCCACTGCTATGACCACGGCCATCAACAAGGGGGCTCTTGGACCAGAACTGCTCGTTTTCCAGAGGGGTCTTAATCTTATCAGGCTTTCTAGGAATGGGATCAACGGCATCAGGTTCCTTCATTGCCCACTGTGAGACCAAGCTGAAGAGCTCATCAGCAGGCACAATCACACAAGAAGTAGATGGGGCAGTACCAAAAGTCTCTTGGAACACAGATTCCTCCTAAGAATGGTTACTGGGCTTCTAGCCACCTTTCTGTTTCAGGATTTCGAAGATGGTTCTGAACGAGACATCTGCAGGTGGTGACCATGGGGACCCTTCGCCCGCCTCAAAAATCTGTCTCTTCTGTGACAGATTCAGGAGAATCCGGATGCTTCCTCTTGCATGTCCTCTTCCAAGGGACCTCACTAGTGGGACAATCTGGGGAGGTATTGGAAAAGGTAGAAATACCCAGTTGGGTGTCTTGGGGTTTTGGCACCGGTTGTCCCTGTGGAAGGGTTAGTTGAGACTCTTGACACAAAGATGGAAGTGATGTAGATGCAGACCCAAGGGGATAAGACCCAGTCTGGGTCACTGTTGCTGACAGGCCAAAGTCCTAAAGGCTAACCTTTCTGGAGAGGGACAGGAACCCGGATCTGAGAAGAGGGCTTTCTGATCATTGGTCCTTCTCTGCTCGGAGGAAAGTCCCTCCGAGGCAGAAGTCACAGCCAAACTAACCCTTGCCACAGCTCCATGGTATAGAGACGGCTACGAAACTCTCTCACAGTTGACTGAAACACTTTAGACCAGACAGGGTAGAATCTGCTCCGAACGCTTTCCAGATCAGACTGCACACAAGAGTTCACAGCAAGCTTCGGATGAGAGAATACAATGATCCTCATATCCAAAGAAGACAGGCCTGGCCAACTCAGATCCAAGGGCTCAAAAACCACAGAGAGAGTCAGAGAAGGAAGAGTTAGAGGTGGTGTTGTGGATGTATGGGCTTCCTGACCCGAAGGGGTAGGAGTCTAAGTAAAAAATGGTTGGGTCTGTGCCGAGAGATCTGTCTCACTACCCTCTACATACATCTTCCACAGACAGTCTTGTAGAAGAGCGACAGGACTGTTTAGAAGGAGAATCTTGGTCTACAAAGGGAGAAGGTACTCTCAATGGGACAGAGTCCAGAGATGGAAGTACCATGTTCTAGCAGCCACAGCCAGCAGTCTTGGCAGATCAAATGAAGCCTTAATTTTTGAAGACTTCAGAGCTGAAGAAACAGTCCGATCTGATGAAGGACTTTTCGCTTTTCTCTGATGTGAGGGGGGTCAGATCAGAGAGTCTAATCTTCTTTTTCTTAGACAGATCCGAGGAAACTGTAGGATCCGAAAAAGGTCTTTTCAAAGTTTTCTCTGAGCCCTTTGATGAAACAGAAGAACAGCTCAGAGAGGAGTACGGTATCTTTTTAGAGGTTTCTCCAGCTATGGCACTGCCAAAGGAATACGGTAAAAGCCCTTTTAAAATCAATTTGTTTTTGCTTTTCACCAACGCGTGGGGTTGAACGCATGACAGACTGTGCAGCTCTCTTGCAGGTGGAGGGGGTCAAGGCAATAAATACAAAGAGTGTGCGAGTTAGAGAGGGGAAATCTTTTGAACACACTTCCCTCACTTTTTAAAACCCACAGGGGCTTTTTCTTTTTCAGCTATGTTTATTAGGAAGGGAAATGCTACAACAAACTACCACACAGAATAACTTCAATCACAACAACAAAAAGACTTAAAAAATATAGATCGAATTTTTTATTTTTCTGAACAGTAGGAGAATAAAAGAAAGGGCTACCTAGAAAGGTAGTAAGAACTATGATAAAATATAGAAAGATGAAGGGAGAGAAAAAGGGAAGAAAGATACTAAGAATAGTATCAAGAGTATGCTACTAAGAGAAAAAATGGAAGATTAAAGAAAAATATCTCTTTAATAAAGAAATAACAAGTACTTACCTAGCCCAAATAACTGGAGACAAACCATGTCTTTCATAGAACTGTGGCAAACGAGATCTCGGGTAATGGAGGAGGGTGCATTATGGGTAAGGGAGAAGCTCAAGAGATTCAAGTTATCACGAACTTTTATAGCAGCCAAACTGGATTTGAAGTATCAGATCTGGACCCATCAGCTGAGGATGGAAAGAAAATTGTCAACATCAGATCATTAATTAAAATGGCATTGACGGAAAAAACATAATTATGTCCCAAGTGACCCCCTTAGCAACTCAGGAAATTGCTGCAGTTGGCCAAGAGGAAAAAGAATGCTGAGGTACTACCTACTTGGGTTTTCTGGTGAGGCTGGTGCTGGAGAGTAAAGGAGGAGCATCTATGCCATGAATCGTATCACGGCTGTGAAAGAGAAACCACTGATAAAGTAGGTGGGAGGGCAAAGAAGGTCATTCCGTCAAGTAGGCAGGGAGGTTCACATGTTAACATCACTGTGCATCCATCTAGGTAATGTCAGCCCTGTTAGTCAGTGAAGTTTAAGGCTTAGTCAAAATCCCCAGCTTGATCACAGTAGGATGTCCCTGCTTTTTGTTGCTCCTCTCCCTGAATGTAGGGCAGATCACAGAACAAACACCTGTAACGGTCTTAATGGATAGAACATGACCCAGCCAGTGAAAGGTTATGCTGGGGTATTCCCAGCACAATGTTCCCCAGAAGAAAGTAGGTGAGCTGAAGTTAGTAACAAGCAACCCCCCCCCCCCCCAAAAAAAAAAAAAAAAAAAAACACATTTTGGAACCAGTAAGACAAGAACAGACTGGTTCAAAGGACACAAGTGCTTCAGCAACCAACAAGTACATTGATCCAGTTCCATGGGCTTTCACAAGCTTTAACCTCTAAGATTTTTACTGAGAACTTACTGGTGAAGGTTAACCCAACCAAGGCCCCAGGCAAGGAGGGCACTTGCTCTAATTACTAAAAAAAATACCTCAGTTGAAATGCCTTAGCTGACTGTGGAACCATACATTATTTAATCTTAACATTATTCTAAATTATATGTTGTAAGTGAATCAAATGTAAAGCATCTCACCATCAGAATATAACAGCAGCAGTGTGGAGGGGTAAAGCTTTGAGCAGTTAATGACTCAATTCTTGTAGTCCCGGGTTTGATTCCCTCAACCTTCATTTGGCTCCCAAGTATGCAACAAAATCTTGATGGTTTAGGATTTTTTGCATGGATGCATTTGCATAGGTATTTTTATACTCCCAAGTAGATTTCAGATTATTTTTTCCACAGGTAGACACCATGCGATGGAGGTGTGATGGGAACACATTTTTGAGAATGCAACAAGAAGGCAGATTCAACTGCCTACACAAGGTAAGGCTCTACTAAGTTTAATGATATTGGCTACCAAAAAAGCAATTACTATAACATGGAAATCAAATCTAAACATGCCATAACAGAATTACTGAATGTTGTAAAGGAGATAAAAAAACTGGAGGTGGGGTCTTTAGAAAACAGGAGGAGAAAATTACAAATAAGTGGCATCTGTGGGAACAATACGTGCAGAATAATGTTCAGGAGGAAGAGCAACATTTCAGAGAAGGCAGAACTTGTGCAAGCTATGTAATGTTGAAATGAATAATAATGATTAAGAAAGAAACCATACATTTACAATGCATGAAAAGGAAAAATCTTTGTAATGGTTTGTTTTCTCTTATGTAACTGTATATGTACCCATGTCACTCTGTAATGTGTGAAGTTAATGAAAGTAAATGCAGGCCATGTGTACAGTTTTCACAGCAGTTCTTAGGCAAAAGGCAGGCAATATCACTCAAGTACACTGAATTTCTGTTTTTATGAAGGTGGGGCAGGAAAGGGGAAGAAAAGGAGGATTAGTGGAGAAGAAAATAAGTTGGGCAGTGTTAGAAAGGTAAGAAAGCAAGAACATTCAACAGCAGAAAAGACTATGCAGATAGTCCGAGTACTCAAAAGTGGCATAGTGTGAGGGGTCGAAGTCAGGTTTCCTTTCTTGACTTACTTACAGATTGCTTTCTTATGGAGTTATTTGCAGAAGACTTGGAAGGATGATACAGAACACAGCTTCAAAGGGTATGGTTCCCATATTCCTTGTGCTAATGTTTAGAATCTGTGGTCTGTAGTGTGTAGCTTACTTCTATAGATGGGCTCTATGGTTATAGTTATTAGTTCCTTTGGCTAATCTGCTGACAAAAAAGGGGGATAATGTACTGATCAAGTAGCCTCTTAAGTTATGGATGCTAGAAGTAGAGTAAATCTTTGTTGTACTCAAAGCCACTCTGTTTTTGTTAAGATGTTGAAGTACTGTTCTCTGGTTCTTTGTGATGAATCACAAATGTTGTCCATTTGTAGCAAGTTGATGTTTTCCTCTGGGGTACAAACTATGACAAGCCACATTCCAGTACTCCTTCACCTACTGCTGTTCTACAGTCTAAGTATACAAACTAGGCAACCACGTTAAAAACTTGTAATATAAAAAAAAAAGAAAATGGGAACAAGCTGCTGCTGAAATGCTGTTTAAGTACACCGATTTAGCACTTTTGTCCTGATTTTTGGACTTCTTCAGAATAAAAACAAGTACAAAAGGTGCTTAAATAATCTAATAAGACCTCCAACTTAATCGGTACACGAGATTGCATAGCAAATGCTAGACATACACACCTCTAGGTGGTCTTGGGGCCTCTGCTGTTTGGAATATACTTCTCAGAGGTGCAGGTCAAATCTAGTGGGCTATGGCCGACCATGTTTGCAGATGGCTGCAAGCTGGGTGCCACCATCAATTCCCCTAGTAATGTGGACATCCTCCAAGAGGGTCTCACCCAAATAATTGGTGCCAGAAACATGGCCTCATACCGAATGCCAAAAAATTCATCATCATCCCTTTTGGGGAGAATGACGCCCCCACAAATGATCACATTAATAATAAGGCACTAAGCACGCAATCAGTCGTGGGGGACTTGGGAACCCACATTGATAGCAAACTAACTTTTGACCACCATATTGCCTCCGTTATACAGAAAGCTTTCTACATGGCCCACCTAAGTAAGGGTATCTCATCCAGGGACAAAATGGCCATAACATCCCTGTATTCTTCCCTTATAAGACCGATTATTGAGTACAATGCCACTATTGGCATGTACCTCACAAAGCACATGCAGCAGCTGGAGAGACCACATAGATTCCTCACCCGGAGAATCCAGGACCTCAAATATCTACCCTACACAGATAGGCTAAAAGCCCTGTCCCTCTACTCAGTCTCCTACAGACTCCTCAGAGGTGACCTCTGTCTGGCATACAAAGCGATCTCATACCCGCCCTAATGGAACATCTGCATATCCACAAGTCAAGCTCTACTTGAAGAACTCATATGCGCAACCTCAACCTGGTCTGTGATATCAATAGGACTTGTTGGCGGGACAGATTTGTGTCCCAAAGACTCCCCCTTTTGTGGAATAGCCTCAGTCTCCCCATAAAGCAGAGTACCTCATTAAACCTTTTTGAGCGTAAGCTGGATAACTGAATGGGGAACAGAAAATACACCCCTGGGATTCCACCTATGTCCTTGCTGGACAGTAGATAGGGTGCTGACTTGTTGGAACATGGGCTAAATTCTTGGCTAGGCTTATAAGGGCCTCTCGGCCAACAGCCTAGTAACTTCCTACGATCCTATGATAAATAATGAAATACTAGTCTCAGATGAACTGCTCTGCTGCCACTGCCATACACTTGGTAAACACCCTGGGGGCTGTGGCGATACCAACGGGCAGGGCTATGAATTTACAGTGACTGGCTCCCAACCAGAAGTGCAGACATCTTTGAGAGTCTCTTGTTCATTTTGATGTGATAGTACGCATCCTGAAGATCGACTGAGCACATCCAATCAACCTTGCGCAAAAAAGCCAGGATAGACTACACTATGACCATTCAGAACTTTGACTTCTTCACAAATTTGTTCAGACTGCTTAGATCCAAAATTGGTCTTGGGTCCCCTGTCTTCTTTGGTACTAAAAAGAACCTTGAGTAAGATCAGAATCCTCTTTGAATCTGGTGGGACCTCCTGGATGAATCATGTCCAGCAGCTTCTGAATCTTGTGAGTTGCAGCTACTCTCTGACTGGGTGGGACGTCAGGAAGCTTATAACAGCCCAGGTGTCTGGCTGCAAGGACAACCACCCCCCGACTGCCTGAAGAGGTGAGCAAGTAGGGCAACCATTCAAAAGCAATGAAAGGGTTGATCCAGAAAGGAATCTCTGAAACCCTGATTTTGTGGGGCTCCTCTTCCGCCAGGACGGCATCTTCCATTGAACTCCCCTGTCTGCCCCTGGAGGGGTTGTCGCTGCATGAGTCCTGGAAAGAACCCTGGGATTTCTGGGACCACATTCTCTTGCCCAGTCTTTGATTCTTGGAAAAGGATTGTTGAGGGGTAGAAAAATGAATCCCTATGGCAGACTGTGTCTTTCACTCCTGTACACTGCAAGAGAGCATTTCTTTAACAGAAGGGCTGAACAAGAAAGCTCCACCAAAAGGAGAACAGATGAAAGAAGACTTGAAAGAGTCGGCAAAGTTGCACAGCTGCATCCAAGCAAGTCTTTGTAAGGCAAGTCCTGAACCGGGAGCCCATGAGGAACCCTCTGCAGCATAGGATACTAACCTCATGGATGCACTGGAAATGGATAAAAGGAGAGTGGCCAGTTGTGGGGATGATCTTTTACAGTACTCCACAGATATGAACTCTGAAAGGGATTTGGACAACTCCTTGGTCAAATCCCTCTGCAGTCTTGTAAATTGTGCTAAATAATTCAGGACCCTCAAGCCAAAGATCGCTGAAGCAAATATGTGCTTTCCAAATCTGTCCAATGCCCTTGACTCCCTATTAAGGAGATGGCAGAGGGGCTCTGCTCAGCTAGCTCCTTTTTGTGGCTGCTGCCACAACCATAGCATCAACAGAGACTCCTTTGCTCCAACTGGGTCTGTCCTTCGCTGGTGCCAAAATTTGTATGAATGATTTGGGAAATTGGTTCGAAAGAGTCTGGTTCCTTCCACGCCTGGCAAGATACTAGCTTGATACGCTCATCAGCCAAGGGAGTCGCTCAAGATGTAGGAACCAAAAGCTTCCAGAAATACTGACTCCTCTGGGGAGGGAGTATCTGAGGACCATCCACCTTTCTGCTTATGAATCTCTAGAATGTCTCCAATGAGATGTCATCAGGTAGAGATCTAGGGGGCACTTCCCCTTCATTCAAAGTCAGTATCCTCTGAGAGAGATCCTTTTGCACATTCTCTTTCATAGAACTTCACCAGTGGGATCCTCTGGGAAGTATTTGAAAGGATGGGAAGTTCTTCTAAGAAAAATGTATGGATGCTAGTTGGCATCAGCTGTCCCTGTGGAGTAGGTCTGACAGGATCAGAGTTCGGACCGGCTGGGGAAATGGATGTAGGACCCAAGGAAGAATAAGAAACTGGATCTCAGACAAGAGAAAACCCTCTCCGCTACTTTTAAGGCAAACGGTCTTTGAGAAGTCTTGACTGGCCACACTGAGCCAAAACTTTCAAAGCAGCCAAGGCTTGACCCTGTCTCGACCAGTGTCTCAAGAAGGGAGCTATACCTGAGCTATCTAATACCGAGGTTTTGAGGTGCAAGCACAGGCTCCTACAACATCGGAATAGATCCTGGTCCCCAAGGTCCAATGCTAACTCTCTCTAAACTCTCAGATCTGAGGGCTCCAAAAACCATAGGACAGATTGCAGAAAGAGATACTACATGGGACGTGGAGGAGAGGGTCACAGATCCAATGGGAGACAGACACGGTATAACCTCCATCTGAATTTGAGCTCTGAGGAATTTCCTCATCATCTTATCTATGCCAACTTTGGAAAGACTTCTGGAAGGACCTAACAGATGAGGTAGTAGACTGTGGTCTCGAGCGTTTCCTTTGTGTGCTTTGAAGAAAGGGGGAATAGAGCCATGGAGACACTGAATCAATTGTGTGCTCAGGTGAGTGAGTTCGAGGAGATTTTGAAAAACTAGAGTTCAGATATGAGGTTTTTGGATCCAGGAACTGTTTACATTTATCTGGTGTAATAATCGGATCAGAGGGTTTAGGAACCAATGTCTTCCCTTAAATTTCTGAGGAGGCTCTGAAGTTGCGATGGCAGAAGGAGTTTTCAGAGATCAGGTAGGGGATCTCTTTCTAGACTCTTGACGGAGTTTCTGAATGCTTACTGGGGGGTTCGAGCCCTAAATGAAAAAGATGGAAGACAGGGGAAGCAGCCCCTTACGAAACAATTTGCTCCTTCTAGTGCTAGAGTTAAAGGCAGCACAGATAGAACAATTGTTCAGGTATGCCACTCCTAGGCAATAAAACGCACTCCCTGTGAGCATCAGAGTTTGGAATTTTGTGTCCCAGGAAGTGAATCTTTTAAAACCTGTTGGCTTCTCAGCCTTAACTAAATGGGCACAAGAAAGAAAAAAAAATTTTTATTTTTTTTTACCGTAAACTACTAGCAATGGTAGGATTAGTACCCTAAAAAAAGAAAGAGTAAAGGAAAGGAAAAAAATGGTACCAACAATGCTACTCAATTAGAGTACCAAAAAAAGGTAGGAAAAGTACTAACATTAAAGCAAAACCCGAAAAACCTGTCAGGAGGACAGGAAGGATAACAGAAAAGGGTTTGGATGATAAGCTATTCCTAAATAATAGCTATTCACAAATACTCTGAAAGACTGAAAAAAAAAAAAGCTTCTGAGAAAGGATCCAAATCTATGCAAGATGGCGGAAAACAAGGTCTGAAGGACTGTAGGCTAGCTGGGGCAATATGGGTAGACAGAGGCGCTTGAGAGTTGAATCTAAGTCTGAGATATGCAACCAAGTCGGATCTGTGGTTGGATCCGTAACCCATACACTAAGGAAGAATGAAAAGGACAATATTGAATTAAAGATCTCATTACTAGTGTAAATCATGTAAGAATGCTGGCTGGTATAAATCCTTTTCTGGAAGGATTCCTGGGTGGTGGAATAATATTCCACTAAAAATTAAGAAATCAGGGTCAATTATTTCTTTTAAGAATAGGATGGATGACTGGGTTGGTATTAGGGTTTTTCATCCAGTGTATTTTGGTGGAAAGTTCTTTGAATGCTTGAACTTGTATACTAAACACTGTGTGGTACAGTATCGATGGCATTAGCAAAACTGAGAAACACTGTATCCACTGGAATATCAG
The DNA here is from genome assembly GCF_019279795.1 of Protopterus annectens. Classification (NCBI taxonomy): domain Eukaryota; kingdom Metazoa; phylum Chordata; order Ceratodontiformes; family Protopteridae; genus Protopterus; species Protopterus annectens. The sequence continues at coordinate 1,777,483,564 of NC_056735.1, forward strand.
CCTAGCGTGTCAACCACAATACAGAAATTTAGCAAATTAGTACTGCTTGGTCTACCATTCACAAAACCACGTTGGAAAATGTTCTTTGTGCGATTTCCATCTGCCTGACTACTAGTTAAAATGCTCCTCTCAAAGCATTTTCTCAGGATACATGTCCAATGTATCAGTCTACGGTCATCTAGGCTATAAATATCCTCCTCATTTCTGTAATGGGACAGTTTTTAGCATTCGTTGAAACAAAGCAAGGGTACATAATAATTAGCCAAGTTCAAATTACAGAAAACTCTCAGTTAACCGGCACCCATGGTGATTGGTAGATGCCGGACACCTGTAGTTACTGGTTGCTAGTTACTATTAAAAATAGGCCTGACTAATACTGTACCTAATACTATTTGTTTGGTTTGACTTGTTCTTGGGTTGGGGAGAGAGGGAATTTATTCTTATCTTCCTTTCTAAAAGTCTAAAACTGTAAAAACCTAGGTTACGTTTCTGCAGGGGGAAAAAAGAAAGTGCAGCACATGAAAACTGTATTGTATTTCTTTGATATTTTTCTGGTGGCTTGAGTTCTGGTTAACTGAGAGTTTACTGTAAATATGCACGTTAAATAAAGGAGAACACAATCCTTCATTTTATTTAAAAATAAGTATTTAAATTGCCCAGAACACCTATATCATCACATCTAATTCTAAACTTAAAGCATCATCTACCCAAGAGCTCTTAAGAATCGACATTTCCCCTATATTTCCATAGTATTATAGTAATACCCATGTCCAGCGACAGCAGTGTTGGTCCAGAAAGTGCTTGTCAAAATATACACTAACTTGAGAACATGCACAAACATATGTATCCCCCAGCTTTAATACAATATTAATCAAGTTATCACCACCACAGCCACTGGAATGCTTCTAGAAAGTCTTCCCATCACCAAGAGAGCACTTTGCCAAGCATAATTCATATTTAGCCTTCTCTTTACTTCCCTCCTAGCTTCCTCTGCAGATACTAAATATCTCTGGTGAGGAGTGTCAAAACGAGATACTTTATAATTCTGCCGGTTTTTCCTTTTCCCTAGAAATTAATGAAAAACTTTGTGTACCTTGGTAGAATAAATGCTTCTTACTTACAGGTTCGTGAATCTTTCTAACTTAAATATACTCCAGATTTGATCAGGTTCATTGTCCTTAAAGATTTTCTTTTATTCCCATGACTATAACTCAAACCTAATAACAATATCTGTAGTATTCTATTTCCCAGTTTTTACTTCTCTTGCTTTGTACTGTACATAAATCAATTTCCAGAAAGCACCACAATGCTTGGAAATCTAACAAGTCTACCTCAGGGCTTGCAAAAACAAAGTTGTTCCCCTGTCTAGTGAGGAAATCTAGATGCTGACTAAGTCCAAGTTGACTTATAACTTCAACGACACAGCTATCATTATTAGTTTTGGAAGATTACTTCCCCCAGGAAATATCCAAGGCATTTAAATCCACTGCTACTATGCAACTATGGTTGTTACGCAATCTTCCCAACTCGCACACTAATCCCTCTAGCTTAATAAAGTTAAGAACTCCTACAGAATTTTATTATAATAATGGTGCTAGCAAACTCCAGACATTTGTATCTGTAAAAACTGTCTCTCTTAAAGCAATTATGGCATAAAACAGAGTACGCTTCACTGTTACTGTAAATATAAATTCTTCTCCCCTACCCTGGCATATCTTGAGTGGTGATAACCATCATATTCTTACACATCAACTAGGGGCAATTTCTCATTAAACTACATTTCAGTTAAAATTGTGACATCAATCTGCTCACCTTTCAAGACTACTTCCAAGTCACAAACTTTTTTGCAGATTTTTAACAATGCAGACAATTACATTAATTTTTTTTTCTTAAAGGTGACTTCCTCATAATCCTATTAAAATGGACTCAAGAATGTTTTACCTTGAACGTTAACTTAGAACAGAAATATGTTACCAACATGGGCAAGCGTTCGGTCTCACAGAGGGGTTCCCAGAGGGACTGGGTGTGCACCAGGGTTCAGCTCTAAGCCCACTGTTGTTCATACTGGTGATGGACTGCATTAGCAAACAGGGGGAGGGGTCAGATAATAAAGTTGCTGTATGCAAACTATGTGGCATTACAAGCAGACTCTGAGCAAGAACTTCGGCAAAGGATAGGAAATGGAATGCAATGCAAAACTGAAGGCACATGGGATGAATCTAAGTACAGATAGACAGTGGTAATGGCAGCAAATTGAGGAAATCAGAAGAAGCTGAGAATTGAGATACAAGGGAAGACACTGGAACAGGTTAACAGCTTCAAGTATCTGGAAGGGATGGTTGAGAAGAAGGGAAGTCTCTGAATGACAAAGTAAAAGCTAGAATCTGATGGGCTGCAGCCAACTGTCACAGGTGTAGTCTATGACAAAAGAATGCCAAAGAAGCTGAAAAGTAAAGTGTACAAGACAATGGTGTGACCAGTACTACTGTATGGTACATAAACCTGGGCAGTAAATGCAGAACAGATGAGGAAACCAGAGGTGATGGAAATTAAGTGCCTGAGAAAGGTGGTAGGATGCACACTGTGGGACAGATGAAGAAATGAGGACATAGCAGCAGCCAAAGTTACTCCAATTGCAGAAAAGACCAAACAGAACAGATTAGTGGTTCGGACACATGTGGAGAAAGCAGAAGATAATCTGGCTAAGGTGATTTGGGACAGAAACGAAGACGGTGAGAGGAAACAAGGACGGCCAGGCAAAGAGGTGGCTGTATTGTGTGAGAGAAGATCTGCGACAGTCAGGCATGATTGTTGAAGAAGGCAGGAGTGTGGCATTGAATCGAGATAGATGGCGACAGCTAACATGATACCCAGACCCCATGTAGAAAATGAGAAAAAGGGGGCTGATGATGCAGCAAGTGTGTTTTGCCCCCTGCAAAATATGCCTCTTTCAAAACCACAAGTTCCCACTCCAAAATGTGCTGATGTTAGCTTAAAACATGCATCTTCTAATTAAGTTAACAGTGCTAGGCTCTTGCAATAAAGATCCTTTAAACATCTTGAGTAGAACATCCACAAAATAAATAAAATACACTACTTCCCACAAAGCTGAGTACTATCCATCACATCAGCCAATAAAACGGAACTATTTGTACACCCAGCAGCATCATTACCTGCAATGATAATGACATCAACACACCTGACAATCTTTCCAGTGTTCAACCTAGTAATAGCCCTTTAACGTCTGCCAACATCGACACACAGGCTCCATCATTGTTTGGTAAACATTCCCATCTCCCTTTATGAGGGAATCTCCTATAACTAAAAAAATGTTTGTCACTTCCTTTGTAAGCTAATCCAATTTGAAAGGAGACAAATTCATTTTTAGTGATGTCTGGTAAAGATTTGTCTCTATAAATGACCAAATCATTTTCACAGAGAATGATCCTGAGTTGTGGAAGTACAAAAGGCAGTCTGTCAATAAAAACAGAGAAAAGTAAAGGAGGATACCCTTGTTTACATTTGCAAAAGGTGACAGTGAAACCTATTAGGACTTGGAATTGTCTATAGCTGATGAAGTGCATCTTGCTTGACAACTACTAAGAAAAGGGAATTTAGTAAACTTCGTGGTATGCAGGGTCAAAGGTTTTGATTAGAACAATCAAAAATGAACCAGTTAAAAGGCCTTTGTCTGAGTTCTGCAGAATATCATGTGTAAGGGTGCACATGGCTGTCACTGTACTGCGTTCAGACCAGAATTCAAGTTGATGGGAGTAATAGAATGTTGGAAGTCTGTGCATATTCACAGTGAGTTGAGTGAAAATATTTTTTTTTTAAAGATTTTATCTTGAGTACAGAGAATTGTTCTTGGTCTAAAGTTGTTGGTGTTTTAGATTTGCCTACTTTAGGAACCACTTTTATAATGGCTTGATTCCACTGGTTCATAGGAGATTACCTGGCTAATGGACGAGGAGCTCTTACAAGCCTAGTCATATTTAACCACAGTTAACCAATTTTCAAGAGCTAGGTGAATGAAATTCACAGAGGTTTCAGCCTATTCTATGGAATCTAATACAGACTGCCTCTGTTCATGAGAGATATGGGTGCCACCCCAGGAGTAAATTTACGATTACCCATCCATTAATCTAGATGTGCCTGAAGAGAGTTAGGGAAGGGCTTTGCTTCACATGAATAGAAAGCTTGCTCCAGAAAAAGGGGTAGTCTCAGAGAGATGCATCTATCCCTCCAACATGATTTATTTATGTCTGAGATTAAGTTAAGATCCCTGGAACAAGTGACCCTCATGCAGTTTGATTTACGAATGTGTAACATTTCCATCAGGGCAGGATCAGAGACTGCCTGTAGGCCAGATACAGATTGTTCCTTAGAAATCTGCAGGAGACAGAATACAGTGATAGGGCAATGAATCTTTCTGAGTAGGACTTTTTTTTTGTTTATATCCTGCATCTTCCCTTTTTTCTTTTACCAGAATCCACTTCACAAGAAGGGGCAAGAGCCTATACAAAACCCTGAGACAAGCCCAATAAATTACTACTGTCCAGAGTAAATGACACAGGAGAAAATAAATGTTTACTTTTCTCTTTCTCTTTAATAGGAATGCAAGGGAAAACAGGCCTTCTCCCATGACCAATAAGACTGTCTCTCCCTCATCCACCGTGGAGACCCAAACAGCTGCAGAGGACATGGCTAACCCCCGATCCTTGGTAGCTGTACAGACTACACCAGAGTGATCCAAAGAAAGAAAAGTGGTCTGACTAAATAGCTTTGGCCACAGCAAAGTTGCTCGCCTGTGGCTGAGGCAAATTACCAGCCTGTTGTGGTGGCAAAGGCTGCTTAACAATCTTTTTACGGCTTTATAGCTGAAAGATAGTCCAAATGAGTGACCAGTATAGTCTGTTCCATGGTCATCCCAAATGATGGCACTCGCTTCCCATGGAAGCTTAGCAACAACAGTCAGTAAAGACGGGAAAGTATCAAAAAAAAAAAAAAAAAAAAAGTAACTTTTTCCCCAGAAAAAAAAAAACACAGTAAAAAGCACTTTAAACACTTTCCCGAGCATCAAAAAGTAAAATAAACAGTTTCTCTACAGAAAGTCATAGTTTTAAACAACCTTTAACCACAAAAGTAACAATGTATGCTCCCATATAAAAGAACATAAAAGTCATGAGACAGTCAAGGAAAATACTTGCAGTACATGTTTCTCACAAAATGTTAAACAAGTATAAAAGAAACGTGAAGGGAATTTTCCTGAAGGGAACTTGTCTGCCAGCAATGGAATAGTGTTAGCCAACCACTGATCCTTGGAAGCCCACATAGGAGTGCTCTTCTCAGCGGCAGGAAAGCTCTGAAGGGCTTTGATCTCCAAACCTGACTTTTTATTTAGGTCAGCTGAAGCTGACTAATGGTTTAGGGTGTGGAATTTTGCCCTAAAGCTTTGGAAGCTGGCCAACTGTTATAGCCTATGCAGGGTATAACCCATATATCGCGAAGACTACTGCAGCAATCTATAATAAAAGAGCATTCAAGCAACTTCACTGGTGCATCTGTCTCAAAAACTAAGGCCCACCCATCCCATGAACACCCAGGGCAAATGACTAGGGAGAAAGTACCACACTCTACAACTCTGAAACCTGGCTTGTGAAAGTTACTATAAGTTTTTGCCAATTGATACCTACCTGCAAGAAAAGAAAAGCGTATTTCGGGGGGGGGGGGTAGGTCTACGCCCTCTGTACTGATGCAGCCAACGGCTAAAATCTCCCACCATAACTCAATTATCTGCCATCAGTCAAACTATATGATCACTTGTGACTGAACTGCAGAATCTGTACAGACTCAGGACCCAGGGTCAAGCTGATCAGATGTGGGAAGGGTAAAATAAGAACTCTGAAATGTACGCCGCAAAGGATGCACTTAAACCAATGCAAAACCCATCTACAAAATAACATATCAGAAGTGGATCCTTATTAATCAGAGGTAATGCCACTCCTGACAGGCCCAGAAAAGTCCCACACAATGCAGACCTTCAGAAGAAGTCTCAGGTGAAACTAGAGTCCTCAAGACGACTCCTTCTGACATTATTTCAAATTTGGAAATCCTTTTGGCATCAGAAATTACCAAAGGGAAAGCAACTGTTTTTATGGCAACATAAAAGTCGACAGCTGAATTCTGAGAGTGGAATAAAAAATGAGGTTAAGAAATCTGTATGCTTATGTAACTGACAAGTGATGTCACAGTGTACTTCATTGAAGGTGCACATCCTTACCGAAGAGCAGAAACTATCATAAAAAAATATGCCAAGTAATGACTTGTGGGCAAGTAAATCCAAACACAGAATCCATCAGCTCTCCTCAACAGTAAGTTAGAGCTTTCACTGCAGCTGTGCAAGACCCACTGTATTTCAATGAACAGCAGCACTTCAAGCAGTCAAGAGACAAGATGTACTGCACAGCAAAAAAAAAAAAACGGCCGAGGACTGTCTCTCTTGGAGTCAGCTTCATGCCAAAAGATAAATCCTACAAGTGAAGACAAATGGATGAAATCTCATCAGAAATTTCAAATAAATCACTGATTCAGATGCCCACTGTGGCTTCTTATGGGACATGTACTAGTGTGTTATGGGACATGTACTAGTGCTTACACACTAGAGTGCACAAAAGGTGAAGTGTTGAAGTCTTACTTTTATAGACTTATCTAATACAAAAAAGCACTGAGTAATGCACAACTGCAAAAGCGTGTTGGTATGTAGTATTTTGTGATCATAAGGCAAGCAATATGAATGGAGTGGTGTTAACCTAAGATGTGACGTATGCATGCAGACACATTGTGCAAATGTCACGACTGCACAGTTGTGCAGTGTGATCATCAGAGGAGGGACAGACTCCTAAAGTCACCATACCCCTTCTGCAGCAGCAGCAGTACTGACCCTGGATTTTGAATACGAATGTAAAGGTATGCACAAATGAATTCCTCACACAGAAAATGTGTGGAAGAAGGGTTGATGACCCCCCTACATAAAGCACTAAATAGGTGCTGTTCACACATGCCCTGCTTGACTATATGTACTTGATCAATCCATCAAAGTGCAGAATATGTCTAGATGGTGTCTGTGGGGAGGCAAGTGTATTCTGGTTTAGTCAGCATGGCAACAGTGGGTCACAGTGCATCTGTTTCCTTCTAGTAAGTTACTTCACATAGCACGGTAATAAGCTTTATAGTAGTAGAAAACTAAACTGACTCAACTACCTCCAGAAAAAAAGCTCAGAAACCTGTAACCACAACCCAGCCAAACAATCAACAATTTGCAAATCATTCTTCTTGTGAATGATTTCTTACAAATATCCACATCATGCAGAAATACAAGACTCACTGGAATGTCATAAGACATACTGTAGAAAATGCAGCACAGCTTACCTTCTGTAGTTGCCACTGTAGTTTTTGCCCCTGGGTGATGGGCCATGTGTAAACCTGCAAGTGTTACCATAAACACAGTTGCCAGTATTCATCCAGTTGCGGCAATGTGTCTGAAAGTAAGCAAAATTCTGAATAAGCACAAATATCAATAATTAATTTACTAAATAAAAAATATTACTATAAGAACTTGCAATACATTACTGGCTTACTAAAGATGCTGCTGTTAACATCATAACAAAATACCCTGCATTGTTTTTACATCAATGCCAATTTTAACATTAAACACTAGAACAGCTGTCAGCATCCTTTTTTCAAAGTAGTAGCAAGAGACATTTGCAGATAAATAATGAAACAGTTAAAAGAGAAAAGAAGAAATCCCCTTAGCAGGACAACGCATTATGATATACCAGCCATGCTTAGTGGTGATAAGGAGGGAAGAAAGTCAAGATGGGACCTACTGACAGGAAAGACAGAAATATGGACAGGATAATAATGCAATGATAACAATGAAATAGTGAAATCAGAGTACCGCAACTTTACTGGTTTACTGGGCAAACTGTTCTGCAAGAAGCTGTCAACGAAACACATGCCTTGTACTTTAAGACGTAATGAGAGTCTTACTGTGAACAGTCTAGAAGCCAGAGAATTCATGTTACTTGCTGGAAAAGAATTCCATGTTGCAGAATTAGTTCTGGGGAATGCTCCATTCAAGGAAAGCCTAGTTCTAAACAGTCTAAAAGCTCAAACTCCAAGGAGTCTTGAGAAGGTGAAACTGTCTTTCAATTTGTTTCCAGAACAAGAACAACAGAACTGAAACAGCGGTCCAAGAATCTGTACTGTAATACAGACCTCTGTCTTCCACACAGCCATTACACAAACATACACATTATATATGCATCTCAGTTAAACAAGGCTTGCAGCTTATTTGGTCAAAATGGAGTCTGGTGCTTATCCAGATGAAAGGAAAACTGGAAGACAAAATCTAATGTTTCAAAAACAGGATCAGCTTAAAGCAAGCCTGTGGCAGAAACATGACAGATGAACAGAAATTAAAAAAAAAACACCTGCTGGCACAGGAGTTTTGCTCCAAGTTGTGCCACTTGATGAACTTACCCCACAAACTCGTCAAATACGGGGAGAAAAAACCAAAACATTACAAGTGCCATTTCAAATCTATTTCAATCATATGACTTAGACAACTTGCCAAAACACTTCACTCTTCTATCCAGATAAAACTGCCATAAGGTGACTATTACAAATAACTGCAGGGCCCATTGTTGGGAGGTTGGCTTATTGACTAAGGTCTTTGCCTTATAAACACAAGGTGTAGCGTTTGAGTCTCACAAGAGATAACTGCCTAGGCTTAAAATGGCTCGCAAGGGCAGTTAGCTTAGTACTAAAAAAACTATGAACCTATGAAAAAAAGTGTGCCTTATTGTCAAATCATTAAGGGTTGAAGTCAGAAAATAATGACAGACATTTGAGTTTCATATTTCATTTCACTCTGGCTAGGCTTATAAATGCCCTAGGGCAGATAGCCTAGTATGAACCTATGAACCTATGAACCTATATAGACACTGTCATACAATGCTAACAGGAGCGAGTTCCTCACGTTCAAGGCTATAAAGAGCTCTTACTTTCAGGGAGTATCAGAACACTTTCAAGGCCATTTCCACTGTTAACATTTCATTTAGATTTATGGACATCCTGGTCTGAGCCAAAGGCTTTGCACCTTACCTAGAATCTGAGGCATCCGCTGTGAAAACGTGAAAACCTGACAAGGACATGCCATGACAAACCATTCTTCTTCATTCTTTTAACCATCTCTTCCCACCTGTTTAGTTCACTGAGAACAGATGAATGACAGGAAACTCCTGTTCCATGGAATGAGTTGCTAGTTTCAACAAACCTCTGGGGTAATGCTAACAAGTATCCCATTTGAGGTTTTGCATGCAGAACTAGCAAAACACTTGCTGTGATGTGACCAAGAATAAAAAGGAAGACACTGCTGTCACAGAAACCTTGCCTACAACCATACTATATACAAAGAGAAAATAAGTAGACTTTAGTCTTGATAGAGATGTACACTCACTGAAACAGTAATGCCCAGTATTGCTCCTAGATAACAACTTCTTCTAAGACTATGAAATAAGAACCTGTAATGATTAACTGAAGTCCCAGGTAATCTAGAAAGGCAGTAAAGAACCTCAAGTTATCTTGCTGCTGTTATGCTTTGTGTGCCTGGATCAGAAATCATCTGCTTGGTTTCATGGCAGTAGGTAAAGTGACATTTGGCTGAATCACAGCACATCAAATTCAAATGGGTGAAACCTTACTTAGTTAACTGCTCAATTGGCAATTTCGACTGTAAGGTACAAACTGATTTCACATTCTGAAAAAACTTTAAATTTGCTTCTGGTTCACAGTCTGCCAGTGATCTAGATTACTTAAGTAAGACTTTTTTTTTATACTTGTTTTAGCTATTTTTTAACTCAACCTGTCACTCAGCTGTTTTTTTTTTGTTAACAGATCAATACTTGAGATTTTTTTTTTTTGTTAACAGATCAACACTTGAGATGGAACCAACTACAAAGGTGCTTCAAAAATAGACAGACCAACATAAATTAAAAAATAATGATAAAAAAAACTACAGAAAGGAACAAATCAGAGATCCAATAATCAAACAGCATGAAAAGGACAAGACAGGCTGCAGAAGAAAGTGAAACAGGTAAACAATGAGCACAAAATCTGGGGCAGCTGTCTGGCTCAGGAAGTTTTTGCGGAAGCAGAGAACACAGAAGCCTGCAGGAAAAAAAAAATAGCAGTGCTTCACAGAATCATGCAAGATCTAGTCATAGTAGTGGACTGGTTATTCAGGTAAGAAAAGAGGAGAGTGGGACCGGACAGAAGGTAACAGGACACCATCAGACAGGATGGCATGGAAAAGGAACTCTACTGCTGTCAATAAAGTGCAAGCTAATGTGAAGGAAGAAAGCAATGACAGACAAGGAGAAGGAAAGCAAGACAAGGCAAAGTGCAAATCCCACAGACAAGTTACGAATGAGAAACAGAGCTAGTGGTAATAATTAGTGAGAAACATCACAAGGAGAGCATGACAAACATATTCAAGGATGACCACTCAGCCAGATGAGAAGTAGACAAGGTAAAAGAGATACAGGACTGGAAATGCCTTGTCGGACTAATATAGAGGGAGGAGAAATGGCCCAGATGTAGCACAAGGAGTGAAGAAATCAGGACAGACACAATAAGGAGGACTTGATGGGAAAAATGAAGCTGCACATAGGCGATGAGGTGGCATAGGACACATGAAAGACAATTGCCAGTATGTGGGAATACATAAAATTATTTTGGTGAATGCAGGACGTCAAAGGGATTGTGTCTTTTGGGGGGGGGGTCTGACTGCATGGCTCTTCGAGCTTAGATTCTGCAAGACACAGAAGAAGGTGACCACAGTAGTCACCACTGGTAAGAGGTATACACATAATGGGGTACATGTACCAATGACCTGTCAGAGAATACAGTCAGATAGTAGAAAGCAGGACTAGGAAGGTGTTATAGAGATGCAAGGATTTGAAGTTACAGGCAGCAGCCAGCAAACTGAGGAAGGGGAAGAATAAGTCATTTTTTCTAAATGATAATTTACATTTTCTCCAGAAGACAAGTTTGCTTTATTTCTTCTATTGCTTTTTCCCCACTGTGTTCTACTTGCATCTTAATTCACAAATTGTATACCCAACTCAGAAATTGTTTATTGTAAAATATACACCCCTATCTTTACATCACCTAAGTCTTTACTTTTCTCTTTATTTAAAGCCATCCCTATCACCTCCAGACACTCATTTGTGCAATTGTTTAAATTCTTTTATCCAAATTTTGTTTATCTACAACCATTATGTCACCTGCGTATGTTAGGAGAACTGGAATTTTTAACCATTCAAGCATGATATACCCACCTCCTTCATTTTGTAATTTACTTCACATATCAATTCATAACCAACACAAAGAATATGCAACTCATTCGACATCCCTATCCCTGTCTTACACCACTCTTCATATGCACCTCTTGACTTAAGCCATTTGCAAGTACTTTTACTTTATTATTATTACACTGACATAATTTCCAAACTTTCCCACTTATATTATTTCATTATTACCCATAAGATTTTATGTTCATTTGTGTCGAATGCCTCGTTACAGTCTCCTATCATGATGTTCTCGTCTTCTTTTCTACTCGTATCTTCAGCCACAATTTTTCTATCATTAATAATTCTTGACAACCTTTCCCCTTTATAGTACATATACTATCTTCCATAATATTTTCCATTTTAGTTTCATATCTCTTTTGTATTACTTTCATAAACATCCTATAATCATTATTATTCAATACTATCAGTCTCCATTTTTTTAACGGTCTTAAATCTTCTTTCTTCCATATGAATTTACGTATTCTACTACATAATCCTTTACACATGAAAACTTCATTTAACCATTCATTCAAAATTCTTAAATATATTTCTTTTGCCATCCCCTTAAATTTTTATACATTTCATACCCTATTCCATCTGGTCCTGCAACCAAATCTATATTTACTTGTCCTAAAACTATACCTAGCTCATTTAAAGAAACCTTCTTTTCCAACTCTTTAATCTTTGTTTCTGTTAACTGTTTACTTTCCATGTTTTCTTCACTGCCTGCCTTCTTTCTTTAAACATTCCTTGTCCATATCGAACCTTTTCCTGAGTTCTTTCGAATTCTTCTTTTACATTTTTTTATTGCTCTCATTACACTACCATCTTCCTTTTCTAATCTGCTTACTCTATATTATTGCTACTTTTTTCTGTAAAAATATCTTTGCTTGGACCTACTTTACAAGCTTGAAGTTTCAAAACTTTGAACTGCAATTGGTCAAGACCATAAGATCGAAGTTTTGAAACTTAGAAATTGTAATAATAATAAAAAAAAAGTTTACATTTTTGCAAGGGGGCAAGCCCTCCTGTACCCCCACACCCCCTCCTAAATAAATATACCAACTCAGAGATCGCACTACAGTGAGGAAAATGGTAAAATTCCCGTTCTGCGCTGTACTGTGATCTCCATTCAAAACGTTCAAAGTTTCAAAACTTCGATCTTATAGTCTCAACCATTTGCAGTTCGAAGTTTTGAAACTTCAAGCTTGTGAAGGGAATCCCTCTGCCTATATAACAATTCTTGTATTTTTTTCTTCATTTTTTTCATATAATTCTCTCTTTGCCAAAGTACTTTCTATCATCATTTTAAATCGTCAAATTCATTGTTATATGTTCTTTTATACTTTTCTAATTTTCTCACATTATATTGCCACAGTAAAAACATTTTTTTACATTTTTCATTAAATATCATCCACCATTCACACCAATTTTTATAAAATGTTCTTAAAATGTGATCTTTCCATAACTGTATTACTACCTCTTTCCTTAATTCCATGCTTTATTTATCGTTTTTACTCCTTTGCCTGTTTTTATATATTCCTTGTTTTCCCTTCACTCTTGCCATATTGCAAGATGATCAGAAAATCTTATTTCAACCACCTCCCCTTCTCCTATATCTGAACCTTCTGATACTATAAAATACTCCAAGTCAGATCTATACATACCCCTTTTTAAGTCCATGAATTTTTGGCCCAAAATTTTAACTTACCACATCATATAGCTTCTAATATTTTTCATATATCATTTCCTTTCTTTTTATACTTGCTTCTTAAATTACAATTAAAGTCTCCTATAACTGAGCATTCATATTTATCACTGCATAGTCTAAAATCCGATGAAATAAACTTTTCCTTTCTTTACAATTAGTTTGTTTGTGTCTTTCGGCTTTTCCCGGTTAGGGGTCGCCACAGCGGAACTCCGGTCCGCTAATGATTGGCAGTAGATTTTTACGTACTGGCTTGCCGGGCCTAATGCACAACCTTCAGCAAAGGAACGCCCATTCACGCATGTCGCCACACAGAAGACGCTCTAACTGAGAATCGAACGGGCAACGTCTAACTGTGAGGCGACAATGCTACCGCAGCACTACAATTAGTACAAACATATAATGTTATAATTTTATATATTTGTTCTTTCCATTTTAAATCTACAATGGTCAATCTTCCCATTTTTGCTAAAGTTACATCTAATATCTTTACTGTATTTCTAAAAATATGGCTATTCCAGAACATCTCCCTTTTCTCAAATTCCAGGCTATTTTTCCTATCATTTCCCTGTTTGTAATCTTTCTTCATTAACATCGACTTTTCTACTATAACTACTTCTACATCACATTTATTATATCACGCCATAACCCTATTCTTCTTACTACATTCTTAGTAGTATTCACATTTACAGAAAGCACTCAAACTTTTCATTTTCCCTTTTCCTTAGAGTCATGGTTTCATAAGTTCATAGATAATTACTAGGCTAGCTTTCTTAATTAGCCATTCTAAGCTTAGTCAATTTCCCTCCCAATAGTGAGAATCAAACACTGTACCTTGTGTATGTGAGTCAAACACCTTAACCATTATACCAATCCCAACCATAAGATGTACATATTCTTTTTCATCCATTTCCCTTCTTTTTTCTTTTGTACTTATTCCTTTAAATTTTCTTTTACCATTTTTTCCAACAGAATTCTTTTTTTCCTTTTACTACCTCCCAATTTACGTCTCCATCACTTATTTCAGTACATTCTTCTATGTCCTCTATTATTTTTTCTCATTTAATTTTTCTTCTCTTTCTACTACTTCTAAATTTTTCTCTTTGTTCATCTTCTTCTTTTTCTTTTTCCTTACTCTTATTTTCATTTTTGCAATCCATCCCATACAATTCCAATTTTGCCACATTTCTAACATTTCAATTCACATTTTTGCATCATGTCGCATTTCCTCACAAATATACCATTTTCTTTTGTCACAGTTACTTATCAAATGTCCTTTTTCCACAAAAAAAGTTTTGGGCTGTCCTCATTTTATGACACCCCTATTCCCCTCCACATTTAACATGCTTGGTATAGGTATGATTTTTCTCTTTCTCTTTTTAACATAATATTACAATCCCAGCCAGTAGTCCATAAACCCCTTTTGTCCTAACCTCTTACAATGTCCAGTACTTCTTCACAAAGTTTTCAAATGTCCTTTCAAATTCTCTCTTTCTACCTCTGCTCAAACTTGTACAAGAATTTTATTTTTTGTTTCCCTGCTAAACGCTTTAATTACATAAAGATTCAATGAATTACAGTCTTTTTGCATATTCTCCAAGAACATTTTCCCTTGAAAAAACAGTGTCAAACAATGTCACATAAAAAGAAGTTATGTTCTTACCATATCTTTCCATCTGTGTTGTCGATCTTCATTCATTCTTGACTGTTGGGTCTTGGTTCCGACCCTTGGAACCGACTCTGCCATTATAACAAGCTCGTGCCAGCTGGAAACTCTCAAGCCAAGGCTAACCACAATGCCTCTCTTCCCTTCCCTTCAGATCAAGTTTGCTTATAGACTAGAAAAAGGATGGAAGCTTTGTCGAGCAACAACCTAACCAGGAGCACAGGACTAGTTCTGAACCTCCAGGAGTCTTAGGAGGGGAAAGACGGGTGGGATGTCAAGAATGAATGAAGATCGACAAAACAGATGGAACGTTATGACAAGAACATAACTACTTAATCTGATGAGGTCAATCTTCATTCATTCTCGACTGTTGGGACAGAGTCCCTAGCTACTTTAGACATTGGAAGGCCCTAGGGAAGGATATTTCTGAGTACCATAGAGACAATAAGTTCAGCTTATTCTGTTGATAAAAGTGATGCAATCTCTCAAACATTTTGGCAGTGTAACGTTCAAAACTGGCTTGCCCAGTCTAGGACCTGAAAAAGAAAGGAACAATTGATCCAATTTTCTGAAAGATTTAATTCTATCCAAGTAAAAACTAATAATTTGTGTACATCCAACAAATGTAAACAATTTTCAAACAAGGGAGAATATTATGGGAAGAAAACTGGTAGATCAATTGACTGATTTGTATTAGAATCGGACACCACTTTAGGCAAAAAAAGGATTAGTCCTGAGTGATACTCTCTCTCTTGGTGAAAAATGATATACGGGTATTTTACACACACAGCCTGAAATTCTGAGATTCTCCTGGCCAACATGATAACTACCAGGAATACAGTTTTCCAAGACAAGAATCTGATATCAAGTGGCTGCTGGCTCGAAAGGTTGATGGACCAAACTTTGTAAGACCAATGTTAAGCTCCAAGGTGCAATGGGCACTTTGAAAGGCGGTTTCAAATGTAAAGCACCCTTCACAAAGGTTTGGCAGAGACAGTGGGACATCAGAGAAAGGTCACTGAAACCATTATGGAAGTTTGAAATGGCAGCTAGATTAACTCTAATAGTAGAAGTAGAGGCTCCTAATTAGTATAAGTTGGATAAATATTCCACGACTTTGTCAATGGGGGCTGAAAAAGGATCAATACTCTTTTCATAAGATCAAAGCGCAAATCTTTTTCATTCGCCAAGATAAAGTTTTCTGGTGGATGGTTTATGCAAAGCCGGAAGTATCTTTTGTACTGGGGAAGATAAGTTATTTCACCTGGCAATTACTAGAAATGGAGAAACCAAGCCGTTAGCTTGAGATTTTGTAGGTTGGGATGGACCAGGCCCTGTGAATTAGACAACATATCTGGGATTGGATCCAGAATCCGCGGACAATAAATTAAGTGAGGCCAAACAGACCTGACGGGGCCAATAACAATCACTTTGCTTCTCAACCGTTGGGCTTTCTTTAGAGATTGGGGAATTAGGGGAATTGGTGGAAAGGCATAAAGAAGTCCCGGGGGCCAATCATGGAGAAGAGCATCTCTCGGGGACTCCCCCCCGCCCCCAAAGGGGGGACCAGGGCAAAGTAGCTGCTGCATTTGTGGTTTGTGGGAGAGGCAAACAGATCACAGCAAGTCTGACTCCACTGATGAAAAATCTTCGCCGCAACAATGGGATTGAGAGACCACTTGTCAGGCAGGAGAATGCATCTGTTCAGTTTGTCCGCAATCATGTTTAAGTTCCCAGGAATGTGCTTTGCTATCAGAAAGCAGTTGAAGGTGATCGCCCATTGCCAAACTCTTAGGGCTTCCTGAAAAAGGGGATAGGATCTGGTTCTCCCTTGTTTGCTGATGTACCAGGCTACTGACATGTTGTCCGACTGAAGTGAGGGGGGATTGGAATGCTTGGAACACTAAGAGCACTGCACTCAGTTCTAGAATGTCGATATTCAAACTAGCCTCTATAGGGGACCACGTGCCTTGGACTGTCTTTCCCTGAAAATGCCCACCCACCATATCAGGGATCCATCCTTGGTCACTGTGGCCTTGGACTGGGGGGGGGGGGACGGCTCCAAAATTTGTCTTCTGGCTTCATCCACCAATTTAAGTCCTGCTTGGTTGGTTATTTGGATTAGGTGGGACATTAGATGAGTTAACACCGACCACTGTGACGCTAGAAACCACTGAAGTAACCTCATGTGGTATTTTGCCAACGGAACTAAGGTGATTGCTGCTGCCATGGACCAAATGAGCTGTAAGACTGGGCCTGGCCAGAACTTTGTCTTGAGAGAGTATGATTTTAGTTGTAACCTTAACTTCTCCAGTCTGTGAAAAGGAAGAGCAGCCATGCAGGATCTTGTGTTTAGTCTTGCTCCAATTAATTCTATGTCCTGTCTGAGGGAGTATCTTTGCCTTTTCTCTGTTGATAGAGATTGTCTAAGAACTCTGCAAGCCTTAGAATGGAGTTCAAGGTGGAAAGCAGCAGATACCTGGTGAGGGTAGTGAGGAGCCAGTCATCTAAATATGGAAACACCTGGAATCCCTGCAGCCTTAAGTGAGCTGCTACCACTGCCATGCATTTGGTGAACACCCTGGGGGCTGTGGTGAGACCAAAGGGCAGTGCTCGAAATTGGTAATGACTTGCTCCTAGCCGAAGTGGAGGTATCTTCTGGAACATTTGTCCATTTTTTATGTGGTAATATGCATCCTGAAGATCTATACAGCACATCCAATCGTCTTTCTCCAGAAAAGGAAGGACAGACTGAACTGTGACCATCTGGAATTTTGTTTGTTGAAGAAACTTGTTCAGCACACTGACATCTAAGACTGGCCTCCAGTCCCCCATCTTTTTTGGTACTAAAAATAATCTTGAGTAAAAACT
This sequence comes from Protopterus annectens, assembly GCF_019279795.1. Classification (NCBI taxonomy): domain Eukaryota; kingdom Metazoa; phylum Chordata; order Ceratodontiformes; family Protopteridae; genus Protopterus; species Protopterus annectens. The sequence goes on from NC_056735.1 coordinate 1,777,501,226, forward strand.
GGATCCTATTTGGTCTGGTGGGATTGTTTGAATGACTTTTTTTGAAGCAGCTTTTGGATTTCGAGTGCTGCTATATCTCTCTGACTGGGTGAAACATTGGAGATTCGTTTGTAGTTTGGGGCAAAGACTGAAGGGGATATGGTAACCTCTGGAAATTATTATCTGCGTCAAGGAATCTGATGTCATCGTGTGCAAGGCTGTTTAGTGCAGAGAATCCCCCCCCCCCCCCCGAGTGCTCAGGAGCACTGGTAGGGTTGTCTACAGAGAGAATCCCTGGAATCCTTGTTACGCGGGCCCTCTTTGCGGTGGGAGGGGCATCTTCCAGAATAGTTCTCCCCCCTCTGCCCCAGGAAGGGGGGGGGGCAATGCTCACCACATGCTTTCCGAAAAGGTCCTTGGGACTTTCTAAACCACATCTTTCCACTCCTCTGATTCCTGAAGTAAGGTCGTTGAGGAGTGGAAAAACGCATGCTCACCGTAAAAAGGGTCTTTCCATCCTTATCACACCTGGTTAGTTGCCCGGGGGGAATGCTCATCACATGCGTTCCGAAAAGGTCCTTGGGAATTTCTAAACCACATCTTTCCACTCCTGTGTTTCCTGGAGTAAGGTCATTGAGAAGTGGAAAAAGGCACGCCCACAGTACAGAAGGTCTTTCCATCCTTCTCACTCCTGGCTAGTGTGTCTCTGACTTTCAGGCCAAAAAGCGATGAAACATCAATGGCAGTGTTGATAAAGGAAGACTTGGAGTCTGCAAAGTCACACAAGCACATCCAAGCATGATGCCTAATGGCAACGCCTGTACCCCCTGCCCTGGCTGCCCCTTCAGCTGTATGTGCAATAAGGCACATGGACAAGTTGGAGATCAATTCTAGGGTGGCAAGCTGGGAGGCAACCTTATCGCGTACCTTGTCAGACACTGCTCCTGCCAAGGTCCCTTAAAACTCATTTATCAGGTCCCTTTGAAGTTGCGTGAAATGTGCCAAACATTTCAATGACCGTATGGCAAAGGTTGTTGGAACACAGACCTGCTTCCCAAATATGTCAATCATCCGAGACTCTCGGTTTAGAGGATGAACATCTGGACTCTACTCTGCAAGTTACTATTTTGTGGCAGCCATCACCACCATGTCATCTACAGTCAGACCTTTCAACTAGTGATGCTGATCCTCGGGTGTGGTAGAATTTTTTCCGGTCTCCGGGGGATTGGCTCTATAGTGTCAGGAGCCTTCTACGCATGCTACACGATGAGTTTGACCAGTTTATCGGCAGGTGGGGTAAACCAAGAAGTAGAGGGTCGGGCACGAAAAGCCTACAAGAAAACAGATTCCTTGGAGGAAGGGTTTATGGGCTTACAATCACCCCTCTGTTTTAATATTTCCAGGATGTCTCCAAAGGAGATATCTTCAGTGGGGTGACCGTGGGGACCCTTCCCCTTCATCGAAATCTGTATCCTCAGTGACAGATTCTTCTGGAGAACTGAAGTGTTTCCTCTTGCATGATTTCTTATGTGGTGGCTCCTCAGGAGGGGAGATCTGAGAAGGAAGCCGAAGAGAGGGCACCCTGCAGCAAGGTGCCTTGCTGCTCGTGCCCACTGTCCCAATGTAGCAGATTGCAACAGCTGCAAACCAGGGGATACATAGATGTGACAACTCTGATGGGGATGGTGTCAGCTGCTAGCCTGCTGAGGCAAGGGCTCTCGCCATAATCTGGAAGGCATGCCCTCCCGAAGAGGGATGGGAGCCTGGAACTGAGAAAGACAACCTCAGAACAGGAGGTCACACCCCGTTCTGATGAGCCCACCTCCAGAACAAGAGATATGAGAGGACTCGTAACTGCCAGAGCACCAGGAATTGTGACAGCACCGTGGAAATAATCAGTGCCATTCCAAGGATACCAGAGCCAGTAACCAAGTCATGGTCCTGTGGGTGGGATGACTCCGATGGAGCTACCAACCACAGAGTCGTAACCAGAACTGAGGTGAGGTCTACCATTGGCATTGAAGTAGTCACCAGGAACATCGAAGTCGAGGTCTCCAAGGGTTGCGGAGAGGTTGAAGGAGGAAGATAAGTGGGTGTCCTGGGAGAGTAGCAATCGGCTCCAGATTGGAGAGAAGTCCTAGATGGGGCAGGAAGGCTTCTGGCTGCCAAGAGCTAATCCGCTAATCTGACTACATCAAGCTCAAAGACTCCTGGTTTAACGGATGAACATCCTAGAGGGCGATTCTGGGATGTCAAAGAATGGACTCAATTGCTGATCCAAGAAGGGGTCAATAGTTGGAGAGTATCTAGTCTTGGGTACAGATTTGACCTTCAGCACTGTGGTCGGCTGACCAATTGTTTTGCTGGAGAGGAAGTAACCGCTATGGGGGAAACTACTGTTGGTGCCAAGAGGGTCAATGGTACTGATGAAGTGATCGGAGCTGCAGTGACTTTTGCAGGTTCAACAGTTGTCGGCACCATGGGGGACATTACAGGCTTCGATGCCAGAACAGTAGTGGGTGTCGATTTTGGTATCTTAGGTCTTGGTTCCGATGTACTAGTCGGAACCTGGCCCTTAGTAGATTTACACTTATAAGCTTTATGAGATGCTGGAACAGAGTGACTCCTTTTCTTTGACTGTCTTCTGGGGGACTTGGATGTCTCCACCTCAGACAAAGCCTAACCAAAAGGGCATTTTAAGAGCCCCTTGAGGATGAGTTTGCACCTTTCTGCAAGGGTTCGAGCACTAAAACCCTTGCAGAGTTCACATGGCGGTTGAATTTCTAAGTGTGGCATCCCCAAACAGTAAACACAAGAAAGATACCCATCCGAGTTGGGCATCTTTCTGCCACATCCCTTGCACTGCTTGAAACTAGTGGTTTTATTTTATTTTATTTTACATTTGTTGACCAGGATAGTCCAACTGGAGCCATGTCCATTTTCAGTGGAGGCCCGGGGAGATAAGCTCCAGGTTACCAGATACAATAATACAAGTAAAATAAGAGTACATAAATAGTATTACCAAAGAATACACAGGCAGACATGAGATACACCTGGTTGTAATCAGGAGAAAATTAACAATAAATAGTTAGTTGGGTTATTCACATTTATGTTAAGAGCTAGCCAGGCTTGTTGCAGTGACAAAGCCAGTTAAATGCCATATGTTGTTTGAGTTTAGTTTTAAATTGTCCTAGAGAGGAGAGCAAAGTATGGGGGTATTTTGTGGAGCGCCACTGAGCCCATGGTTTGTTTCTGCTGGTACTTTTTAGTCTTGTCTCTTTAGATAGCCATGGTGCAGTTTTTGCTTTTGTTCATTTTGAGCAGGCAGGTGCATGTAGAGCAAGAATTTCAAGAAATTTGTTGTTAAAATAGGCAACTGCCTCCTCTAAGGGTAGGTGTTTTAGCATGGACCAATTACAGGAGCTAAGCTCCAGTTGAAATTTGTCAGGGTCAAAGTTTCGTTTGCTCCTGACTTTTCTGAGTAGGGGTTATTGTGGAGTAATGACTTTATCCTTAACTAAGTAAGGGAGAACATGGTCACTTAGGTCATCGGGGAGGGTACCAGTAGTGTACAGTTGGGGGTTACTAATTACAAGTACCCAGTCAAGTATGCTTTCTTTTTGGTTGGGTTTACCTAGCCTGGTAGGGGTGGCTATGGTTTGTGTAAATGCATGCAAGTTCATGTGGGTAGAAGAGGATTCTGAGGAACAAGAGCCCCAGTCGATGTTAAAGTCTCCTAGTACTAGGGTTTCTTGGGGGTAATGACAAGATAGCCAAGTGAAGTGTGTCCAAGTGTGGCTACATTATTACCTGGGGGAATATACATACAGATGATGTTGATGCTTTTACTTTTGTTAAGTTGCAATCTAGTGGCAATAATCTCAGAGTTATTAAAGGAAAACTCCACCCTAGAACAAAAAAATGTTTTTTTTTTTTAGTATATCTTTGTTTCCAGACCTATTTTACCAACGTGATCTTCTTCTGCTTCAACCCTGTCTCATTCCCATAAAGCATTTCAAGTCTTCTTACTATGACTCATGCCAGACATAAGGAAGTCACTGTGAATTCCCATGCCATTGTCATATAATAGGAAATGTGTGACTCACTTTCAGTTTGTATTCCTTCTGCAAGAGGGCTGCTTCTTTTCTTTTGCTAATCACCCTCATTTATGTTTTGCTCAGAGCTTCTTTTACACTATACTTTGAAGTTATCTAGCTGCTGCAAAAGTGTTAAAACTGTCACTGCAACAGTCAGCTCAGAATTGAAAGGAAGGGACGTCCAGTCTAAATTTCTTCCCCTCTGCCTGCAGTAAGAGTTATGTATTTACTAAATCATTTATGCCAGCACTAGAAAGAAATATTTATATAAACACTTTCAATTTAATTTTTGCAAGCAAGTTTCAGAAAAGTATTGATCATTTCAGTGTGTTTTATTACTAGTAACTTTTGATTAAACTCTCTGTCTGTATACAAGCCATTATTTTGATAACTGACTTTTGTGTGTCCATTTCTTTTTGAGGTATAGTTGTCTTGTGACATGCTGTTTTGGTAATTTCTTGGCATTCTACTCATCTCCACATTTTTAAAATTACAGTAAAACAGTAATGTGCAAACCTGACTTCATGATACTGGCTCAGTAAAAGAATGTACTGAAATCTCACTGTAGTCTACAGTTAGGGTTGCCACCTTTTCAAATGCCCAAAGTGGGACATTTTTGGTACAAACGTCAGATTTTGCAGGGCAAAACATACCCATGTCCAGTACAAAGGACAGAACTTCACTTTTTTGCCTAAATAAAAGTGTTTTCTTGTAGCATTTTAGCTGCTTATTCTGTTTCTTATAACATTTAGGTGTTTCAGATACAGAACAACTGTTTTATGCAACTATTACATAAAATATAGGAAATATTTTTGTCCTAAAAACTCATGACATTTGCCATTTTTTCAATTTTTTTGCAGGACACAACTGCCCAAAGAGGGACTGTCCCTCTCAAAGTGGGACAGGTGGTAACCCTATCTACAGTCCATGTAGTGAAACATTTTTTTTTTTGGGGGGGGGGGTCCCTTACTGAATATTTTAGGGAATAAAGTATAACTTGCATTACGCATACATACGCCATACTGCTTTGGAATAGTCAGAGACTCAGATGTGCAGCTATCTGCTAATTGTTTAAAACCTTGTTTGTAATGACTCACATACTTGTCTGCCAATTGTTAATACTCTGTATAATTGAACTGCCTGAGGAGCTTTTTTTCCCTCCAGGTCTCTGTTTGTAAGATCCTATAGCTGATTGTTACTACTATGTTACTAAAATTTAATAAATTGTTCTCTAGCCTTGAGGAGCTTTTCTCCCCGGGTCTGAAAATGAGACAAAAGCTCAGCTAGACTAACCCGGTTAGCAAACGTAAAATAAATAAATAAAAATATTCAAGATGTGCAACATACTAGCTTTGACAGGGAAAATGTTTTCTAATGGGGTTAGCTTGTTTTTTCTATTTTAAAAATGTTAGCAAAATGTAGAATCAGTGCATGACTCTTTTTGTTTGACTGACTAGTTTGTAAGGTATGCAAAGTAATAGTTGGAGGACATACACAGCAAATGAGAATAGTAAATGTATGTGCACATACAGTAAAGGAAAAATTAACACAAGGAAGCGCCTTGTGTCGAGGGTGGTACTCTCATGATTGAAAGTTAAGAGGTATGAGAGATGTTTTATTCTGTCAATGTATGAATGTATGAGAGAAAGAAAAAGAGAAAAAAATAAGTTAAAAGTTAAAGTTAAAACAAGTTCACGAGCCCACTGCATGATTGGGACATAGACTGTAAACTGTGAAAACAAATTCATGAGCCCACACCATGGTTAGGGCATACCCTACCCTATACAACAAGTTCATGTGCCCACAGCATTAGGGGGACGTACCAAATCAAATACAGCAAGTGCTCTTACACTGGCAAGCTTTAAGACTTTGAGTCTTTATTAAGTGCTCCAAATCACTGTATATAGTTTCAGGAAAAATGTAGAAAGGTTACTGAGGATAAGTGGTTAACTTTACAAATCAGGCAGCTGGAAAACCCAAGCAGTTGAGGCAGAAGCAGAGGGAGGGGTAGAGAAATTGCTAAAGCATTTAGCAAAAGTGCTAGCAGAGGAGAACAAGGTGCAGAATGCCAGGCACCCAGCATTACTGCAGCACAGGTGAAAGCTGCATTGTCCAAGGCCAAGAATACCGCTTCAATGGGACCCCAATAATATCTCTGGCTGTGTTCTACATGAACTACAAAGCAAACTGGCACCACATCTGTGTGCCCTGTTCAGTCACAGCCTCAGCTCAGGCTTTGTCACTACCGAATGGTGCACTGCTACAGTTATCCCTCTCCATAAAGGGGGAGCAACTTCAGGCCCTGGGAATTATCCCCCATTAGCCAGATGAGTCTGATATGTAAATCTATGGAGTGCATCATCATGGACCCGATTAACAAAGATACAGGAAATCTCCAAACTCTAGACCCCACACAATTTGGCTTTGTGAAAGGGAGATCATGTCCGCTCAACCTGGTTAACTTATTTGAGTCAGTCAACAGGGCTGTGGATGAAGGTAAGGCAGTGAATACAGCCTACCTCAATCTGGCCAAGGACTTTGATACCATTCCTCACTCGGGAATTACCGATAAACTCACCAGACTAGGCATCAACACCTATTGAAGCTTGGACCCCAAAAACATACCATATGCTCAGACAGACTCCATGTTCATTTAGTATAATGGCAGCTTCTCATGTGCAGTGGGCAAGGACATCATGGGAGAACATCAAGAAATTTGGATGATGGAAGTACAACACTTATGAAACATAGCTGAAAAATAACTCTTCTACCACGCCTAACATTGTTGTCTTATTTGCAGAACTCAAGTGCTACCTGAAAGACACATATTGCACCTTTGAACAATACTTTTGTTGAGTGGAGCTTCCTCCATGTTTGATCACCTGGTACCTTGCTGGTGTTCTTCCATGTAAATGGAAACACCTGTCTTGTATATCACCTTCTGGAACATGCTAACATTACCTGCGATTTATTGTGGTACCAAATGTATAACGTAAAATTTGTGTTAAAGCCCAAATTATGATATTTACACTGAGGCCACACAGTTTGCTGAGCTGTACACCCTTCCACAATCCTTACTGTTGCCTACTATTAATGGTGACATTTATATCAAGGCTTTAAATGGCATTTTTGATGTGTGCAGTTCTTGTTCTGTATGCCATTCTTCAGCAAGCAGGTAGGGTCCATGGCCCATTCCACCCTGCTTGACCTCTTACAACCATGCAAAACGCACACCACCATGAACATCCACAACAAAGACTGTAATATTTTATACTCACAAAAATAGAACATGGCTGGCACAACAGATTTCTGTCCCAAGGAATCTTATACCTATTGAATAAACTACCTATGCATGTCAAGCAATACTACACATGGTCTGTATTCAGTAATATCCTGAATGAATAGCCAGCAAGTCATAAATCCTCTTTGGGGTATATAGCACAGTGCTTCTTGACCAAGGAGCTTAACTCACTCAACAGTGCTTGGGCTTAGCTGGCTATGCTTCTCAATGGTCTTTTGAACAGCATGCCTAGTATACACCTATGACCTTATCAACCTAATATACAATTACCAAGTACCTTACACATGTGCATGCTGCATATATAATATATATGCAAACAAAACCATCAGTTTATTGACAAATGTATTTCTACAATCCATCTCATCTGAATGTCATTACTGCATAGTTTAGCTTTACACACTGTACTATTTTTCCTTTCACAATACCCCCTTATGTGTTTTTTTGTCCCGTTAAGAGTACCAACTGTATACACACATAACAGGGTACCTGTAAACAAGCATTTGTTTATTTTAATAAGTAATGAAAACAACAAATATATGTGTGCTGTACTCTCCATTGTACAATGAATTAAACTTACCCTCTGTTTCAAATTATTTAATTAATTCCTCTTAATTCTTTATACAACTGTTTATCTGCTTTTTTACTAACTAATTTCAGTTTAATAACCATGTAAGTGGGAGGTGGACAGACCCTTTTGAATCACAACCTAAGCTCCATGGTGCAACTCACATGCAGAAAACTGTAAGCAGAATAAAGAATTATACCACTTTCTGAAAGAATGTCAAACAGTTTGGCAAAATGTGGAAGTGGAATTCAAGCAAGATGGCAGTTGAACAACCAGTAAAAGGAGACTCGACTGAATGATTCAAAAACAAGTCACCAAAAGGATTCAGTCGGAGGCAGATAACTGCAACCACACAAGCTTTATTGTAGTATTATCAACGCCAACTATATCTCAATAAAAAAGTTTTCGTCTCAGAATACACTCTGACTTCTTCAGATATGACCCCTGAAAGCCATTTAAATACTAGTCACATAAATTACAAAATAGACTGATTGACAATCATATGTTAAAGTAACAGTGTCTACCTTATACGTGTGCTATAATAAAAATAAGGTAGTTCAAACTGTAATATCAACATAAAATAGTACAAAAAATATAGAAAGTAAAAAATGTATATAAAGAATGTATTGTAAAATTGTTTTGTGTATAAAAACAACAAATAATAAACCCCATACTGGCAAACTTGTTGTGAAACATTTTAGACTAAGTTCATAAAACATTAATGTATGTACACACATATACAAATATTACAATATATACTATAAAAAATATATGTATAAAAAGCATATGATGTAAACATACTCATATAAAAACATCTAGTATGTACATTATGCCTGCTTAGAATAAACACTGGCAAAAAGGATGACCTAAAAAACCTGTATACATATATAATAAGTGAGCTTCACAATTTAGCTGCTCTTAACCTAAGTAGAGGGTTGATAGATATGTTGTCATTCAGTCCTGGTATTCTATTAACTTCCAATATTATTTGCCAATAGGTCTCTCGGTACTCCAATTTAGTTTCCCAAGGGCCACCCCTGGCTTCCCTGGGGAGGGTTTCCAAAACAAAGAACAAAAACTTTCGGTTACATACTAAAGTATGTTTATATAGAGCATTTTTAGAGTTTTGCTTTTGAATTTCGTAATTATGCTCATATATTCTACGTCTTAATTGTCTCTCAGTTTTTCTGACATAGAACCCTTCACACATCTGGCACATAGCAATGTATACTAGCCCTTGGGTATTACAAATGGAGTAAGAGGATGCTGTAATCCATCTATTCCTAGCTGAAATTAAGATTTTCTCGGTTTGAAAAATACTGTTACATTGGGAAGAGGCCCCGCACTTAAATGTACCCTTGCATTGATTGAAGAACGCATTAACTGGCCCCCCATATTCAAGTATATTTTTTATGTCACAATCTTGCCCAGGAGGACAATACCAGCCCCCTTATCGGGCTCCATAACATGAACAGCAGAATTTTTACTTAAATAAGTAAAGCCTGTTAAGGACTCATCTAAATTGGGTGTGAATTTCCAGTATTGTAATCTGTCCCTAATTTGTTTCTCGAGACTCAATTCAAGGTTTTTCAACTGGGGGTGAATGGGGGGGTTAAAAGTACTAGCCTTCCTAGGTATTGGATTCGCCCCATTGATGAAACTAGTCCCCAGTAAATTATCCAAATTTAGTTTCCTTATAAAGATTTTAAGGTCCATAATGACCCGGGCTATGTTGCTAGTTCGATTAGGCACATATTTAAAACCCTTAGTGAACAAACTAAAAAAATGTTCTGTCACATGTTCATTGCTGTAGTTGAAAATATGAAAACCAGATCGACTTACAACTTCAAAGTTCCCCTTGTAAGCGATCAATGGTAGGGGGAACAGAGGTTACCAGTTCTTGATGACCCCCCCCCCGCTGGTAAGGTTCCCTGTAAAAATGGTTATTGTTTTTATTCGTTCTGTTACGAATCCTGGGGAGGGGTTCATAGTTTCCATCACCATTATCTTCTCTCCCCCCATTGATACCATTACCCTCTATACCGTTTCCAAAATTAGGAACAGCAGGTTTCCTACCCTCTCCTGAACGGGTACTATGACAAGGGTGGAGGTGCAGGGTATTGTCGGCCCTCATTGTATTCCTTGATGTCACGATCAAGTTTTTTATGTTTTCTTGCAATAATATCATCACATTTCCTATCTATCTGCACCCTAAGGTCACAGTACTTTTTTCTTTTCATTCTCAACCGTAAACATTAAATCATTTACAACTCTGTTATTGTAAAGCTCAATAGTATCATTTAATTTACTGATTTCCCTTTCATTGTTTCTAACAATGGCCTGAACTATCTCTAGGCCACAATTGTCAAAAGATTTTAAAAGATCCATATGGAATTCACTCCCATATACAACATTATTGGGATATTTCAATATCCTAAGTCCTTTAGGAACAATACGTTTCTTTAGACACTCGTTCAAGTAGGTATTGTCCAATATAAGACTTTTATACCTGTAAAGCACAGTCCGTAAATTGTCCAAGGATTCAGAGTACGTTTCATTGGTTTCCGTAGATGTATGAACCTGGTCAGAAAGTTCGAAATTAGGTTTGCTGTATAACCAATCCTGGAAACCCATGGAAGGTGCCATATCGTTGACAGTAGTAGAAGAAGAGGGGTTATCCCCAGAAACGCTAGCAGGACGCAGTGGTCCACGCATTAGGTTAAAATTTTGAGAGTGGTTACTCTGAATGCCGGTGTTCTGTTGGCAGGCTGTACCGTGCATTTTTTGACCGGGGGGTAAAAGTTCTTCGGGTAGTACTTCCTGGGTCCTCTTAGTAGTTGTGTTGGAAACAAACGCCATAAGTCGTCGACTCAAGGGAGTCAGTAAGTCAATACGTTGTTAGTTGTCCAGCAATTTTCCAAAATTCTCCCACTTCAGACCCCAAAAGGTGGTCTGGCTGCTGGGTGGATTCGGTTTCTCCTTCTCAAGGCTCCATATAAAAGACGAACAACCAGTAAAAGGAGACTCGAATGAATGATTCAAAAACAAGTCACCAAAAGGATTCAGTCGGAGGAAGATAACCGCAACCACACAAGGTTTATTATAGTATTATTAACACCAACTATATCTCAATAAAAAGGTTTTTGTTTGAGAATACTCTCGGACTTCTTCAGATAATACAAATATGACACCTGAAAGCCATTTAAATACTAGTCACATAAATTACAAAATAGAATGATTGACAATCATCTGTTAAAGTAAGTGTCTACCTTATACGTGTGCTATAACAACAACAAGGTAGTTCAAACTGTAATATCAACATAATAGTACAAAAAATATAGAAAGTAAAAAATGTATATAAAGAATGTATTGTAAAATTGTCTTGTGTATAAAAACAACAAATAATAAACCCCATACTGAATAACTTGTGAAACATTTTAGACTAATTAAGTTCATAAAACATTAATGTATGTACACACATATACAAATATTACAATATATATTATAAAAAATATACTGATGTATAAAAAGTATATGATGTAGCCATACTCATATAAAAAACACCTAGTATGTACATTATAACTGCTTAGAATAAACATTGGCAAAAAGGATGACCTAAAAAAGATGGCAGTTGAAAAATATAAGAAATGGAAATGAGGTCCAACTAACTACCAGTTTGCATGCAAGAATGGCATTATTACTCGCACCTGAAATATTTGTATATATGTACATATGTAAAATGTAAGCTGTTTAACAGTGGCTATGTCAAGTATAGACGGATCTCGACATTTTTATTTATTTTTTTTAGTTTTACGTGCAATGGTGTTCTTTAAACTAATGAATGTGTATTATAGATGTCTTGTGTTGTGATTAGTCGGAAAATTGTCTACTTGCAACAAAATATCACATTTGCTTCAATTTGAAATGTACACTGACTGTAAACCTGTTAAATTTTGTCTTTCTATGCCTAGATATGATAGTTATATAACAGTCATTTAAATAAAATTATGACTTCACATGGAACAATGGTGTGTCTGTTTGCTTATTTATTTTTATAGAAATATACAGGCAATAAAAGCCATTAATTTATTGTGATTTCATGACATTTCAGTTATAATTGAAGGCACTCCTCTCAACCTTATAGTGCAGACAGGAAAGCCATGACAGCAACAGTTAAATGGTTAAAGTAGTTACCAAAGTCGAAGATACAAGAGTAGACAGTAGCTTTACTGAAAAGTGTCACACAACAGCAATAAAGTACAAGTAGAAGACAGAGTCCATATGATTCAAAGATGACTAGTTAACTCCCCAGGAAATACTCTCTACCACTTAGCCTCCTCTAAGGGTAGGTGTTTTAGCATGGACCAATTACAGGAGCTAAGCTCCAGTTGAAATTTGTCAGGGTCAAAGTTTCGTTTGCTCCTGACTTTTCTGAGTAGGGGTTATTGTGAAGTAATGACTTTATCCTTAACTATGTAAGGGAGAACATGGTCACTTAGGTCATCGGGGGGGGGGGGTACCAGTAGTGTACAGTTGGGGGTTACTAATTACAAGTACCCCGTCAAGTATGCTTTCTTTTTGGTTGGGTTTACCTAGCCTGGTAGGGGTGGCTATGGTTTGTGTAAATGCATGCAAGTTCATGTGGGTAGAAGAGGATTCTGAGGAACAAGAGCCCCAGTCGATGTTAAAGTCTCCTAGTACTAGGGTTTCTTGGGGGTAATGACAAGATAGCCAAGTGAAGTGTGTCTTCAAGTGTGGCTACATTATTACCTGGGGGAATATATATACAGATGATGTTGATGCTTTTACTTTTGTTAAGTTGCAATCTAGTGGCAATAATCTCAGAGTTATTAAAGGAAAACTCCACCCTAGAACAAAAAAAATGTTTTTTTTTCTATCTTTGTTTCCAGACCTATTTTACCAACGTGATCTTCTTCTGCTTCAACCCTTTCTCATTCCCATAAAGCATTTCAAGTCTTCTTACTATGACTCATGCCAGACATAAGGAAGTCACTGTGAATTCCCATGCCATTGTCATATAATAGGAAATGTGTGACTCACTTTCAGTTTGTATTCCTTCTGCAAGAGGGCTGCTTCTTTTCTTTTGCTAATCACCCTCATTTATGTTTTGCTCAGAGCTTCTTTTACACTATACTTTGAAGTTATCTAGCTGCTGCAAAAGTGTTAAAACTGTCACTGCAACAGTCAGCTCAGAATTGAAAGGAAGGGACGTCCAGTCTAAATTTCTTCCCCTCTGCCTGCAGTAAGAGTTATGTATTTACTTAATCATTTTGCCAGCACTAGAAAGAAATATTTATATAAACACTTTCAATTTAATTTTTGCAAGCAAGTTTCAGAAAATTCTTGATTATTTCAGTGTGTTTTATTACTAGTAACTTTTGATTAAACTCTCTGTCTGTATACAAGCCATTATTTTGATAACTTACTTTTGTGTGTCCATTTCTTTTTGAGGTATAGTTGTCTTGTGACATGCCGTTTTGGTAATTTCCTGGCATTCTACTCATCTCCACATTTTTAAAATTACAGTAATACAGTAATGTGCAAACCTGACTTCATGATACTGGCTCAGTAAAAGAATGTACTGAAATCTCACTGTAGTTTACAGTTAGGGTCGCCACCTTTTCAAATGCCCAAAGTGGGACATTTTTGGTACAAATGTCAGATTTTGCAGGGCAAAACATACCCATGTCCAGTACAAAGGACAAAACTTCACTTTTTTGCCTAAATAAAAGTGTTTTCTTGTAGCATTTTAGCTGCTTATTCTGTTTCTTATAACATTTAGGTGTTTCAGATACAGAACAACTGTTTTATGCAACTATTACATAAAATATAGGAAATATTTTTGTCCTAAAAACTCATGACATTTGCCATTTTTTCAATTTTTTGCAGGACACAACTGCCCAAGAGGGACTGTCCCTCTCAAAGTGGGACAGGTGGTAACCCTATCTACAGTCCATGTAGTGAAACATTTTTTTTTTTTTTTTTGGGGGGGGGGGGGCCTTACTGAATATTTTAGGGAATAAAGTATAACTTGCATTACGCATACATACGCCATACTGCTTTGGAATAGTCAGAGACTCAGATGTGCAGCTATCTGCTAATTGTTTAAAACCTTGTTTGTAATGACTCACATACTTGTCTGCCAATTGTTAATACTCTGTATAATTGAACTGCCTGAGGAGCTTTTTTTCCCTCCAGGTCTCTGTTTGTAAGATCCTATAGCTGATTGTTACTACTATGTTACTAAAATTTAATAAATTGTTCTCTAGTCTTGAGGAGCTTTTCTCCCCGGGTCTGAAAATGAGACAAAAGCTCAGCTAGACTAACCCGGTTAGCAAACGTAAAATAAATAAATAAAAATATTCAAGATGTGCAACATACTAGCTTTGACAGGGAAAATGTTTTCTAATGGGGTTAGCTAGTTTTTTCTATTTTAAAAATGTTAGCAAAATGTAGAATCAGTGCATGACTCTTTTTGTTTGACTGACTAGTTTGTAAGGTATGCAAAGTAATAGTTGGAGGACATACACAGCAAATGAGAATAGTAAATGTATGTGCACATACAGTAAAGGAAAAATTAACACAAGGAAGCGCCTTGTGTCGAGGGTGGTACTCTCATGATTGAAAGTTAAGAGGTATGAGAGATGTTTTATTCTGTCAATGTATGAATGTATGAGAGAAAGAAAAAAGAGAAAAAATAAGTTAAAAGTTAAAGTTAAAATAAGTTCACGAGCCCACCGCATGATTGGGATGTAGACTGTAAACTGTGAAAACAAATTCATGAGCCCACACCATGGTTAGGGCGTACCCTACCCTATACAACAAGTTCACGTGCCCACAGCATTAGGGGGACATACCAAATCAAATACAGCAAGTGCTCTTAAACTGGCAGGCTTTAAGACTTTGAGTCTTTATTAAGTGCTCCAAAACACTGTATATAGTTTCAGGAAAAATGTAGAAAGGTTACTGAGGATAAGTGGTTAACTTTACAAATCAGGCAGCTGGAAAACCCAAGCAGTTGAGGCAGAAGCAGAGGGAGGGTAGAGAAATTGCTAAAGCATTTAGCAAAAGTGCTAGCAGAGGAGAACAAGGTGCAGAATGCCAGGCACCCAGCATTACTGCAGCACAGGTGAAAGCTGCATTGTCCAAGGCCAAGAATACCGCTTCAATGGGACCCCAATAATATCTCTGGCTGTGTTCTACATGAACTACAAAGCAAACTGGCACCACATCTGTGTGCCCTGTTCAGTCACAGCCTCAGCTCAGGCTTTGTCACTACCGAATGGTGCACTGCTACAGTTATCCCTCTCCATAAAGGGGGAGCAACTTCAGGCCCTGGGAATTATCCCCCATTAGCCAGATGAGTCTGATATGTAAATCTATGGAGTGCATCATCATGGACCCGATTAACAAAGATACAGGAAATCTCCAAACTCTAGACCCCACACAATTTGGCTTTGTGAAAGGGAGATCATGTCCGCTCAACCTGGTTAACTTATTTGAGTCAGTCAACAGGGCTGTGGATGAAGGTAAGGCAGTGAATACAGCCTACCTCAATCTGGCCAAGGACTTTGATACCATTCCTCACTCGGGAATTACCGATAAACTCACCAGACTAGGCATCAACACCTATTGAAGCTTGGACCCCAAAAACATACCATATGCTCAGACAGACTCCATGTTCATTTAGTATAATGGCAGCTTCTCATGTGCAGTGGGCAAGGACATCATGGGAGAACATCAAGAAATTTGGATGATGGAAGTACAACACTTATGAAACATAGCTGAAAAATAACTCTTCTACCACGCCTAACATTGTTGTCTTATTTGCAGAACTCAAGTGCTACCTGAAAGACACATATTGCACCTTTGAACAATACTTTTGTTGAGTGGAGCTTCCTCCATGTTTGATCACCTGGTACCTTGCTGGTGTTCTTCCATGTAAATGGAAACACCTGTCTTGTATATCACCTTCTGGAACATGCTAACATTACCTGCGATTTATTGTGGTACCAAATGTATAACATGTAAAATTTGTGTTAAAGCCCAAATTATGATATTTACACTGAGGCCACACAGTTTGCTGAGCTGTACACCCTTCCACAATCCTTACTGTTGCCTACTATTAATAGTGACATTTATATCAAGGCTTTAAATGGCATTTTTGATGTGTGCAGTTCTTGTTCTGTATGCCATTCTTCATCAAGCAGGTAGGGTCCATGGCCCATTCCACCCTGCTTGACCTCTTACAACCATGCAAAACGCACACCACCATGAACATCCACAACAAAGACTGTAATATTTTATAGACACAAAAATAGAACATGGCTGGCACAACAGATTTCTGTCCCCCTATACTTATTGAATAAACTACCTATGCATGTCAAGCAATACTACACATGGTCTGTATTCAGTAATATTCTGAATGAATAGCCAGCAAATCATAAATCCTCTTTGGGGTATATAGCACAGTGCTTCTTGACCAAGGAGCTTAACTCACTCAACAGTGCTTGGGCTTAGCTGGCTATGCTTCTCAATGGTCTTTTGAACAGCATGCCTAGTATACACCTATGACCTTATCAACCTAATATACAACTACCAAGTACCTTACACATGTGCATGTTGCATATATAATATATATGCAAACAAAACCATCAGTTTATTGACAAATGTATTTCTATAATCCATCTCATCTGAATGTCATTACTGCATAGTTTAGCTTTACACACTGTACTATTTTTCCTTTCACAATACCCCCCCTTATGTGTTTTTTTGTCCCGTTAAGAGTACCAACTGTATACACACATAACAGGGTACCTGTAAACAAGCATTTGTTTATTTTAATAAGTAATGAAAACAACAAATATATGTGTGCTGTACTCTCCATTGTACAATGAATTAAACTTACCCTCTGTTTCAAATTATTTAATTAATTCCTCTTAATTCTTTATACAACTGTTTATCTGCTTTTTTACTAACTAATTTCAGTTTAATAACCATGTAAGTGGGAGGTGGACAGACCCTTTTGAATCACAACCTAAGCTCCATGGTGCAACTCACATGCAGAAAACTGTAAGCAGAATAAAGAATTATACCACTTTCTGAAAGAATGTCAAACAGTTTGGCAAAATGTGGAAGTGGAATTCAAGCAAGATGGCAGTTGAACAACCAGTAAAAGGAGACTCGACTGAATGATTCAAAAACAAGTCACCAAAAGGATTCAGTCGGAGGCAGATAACTGCAACCACACAAGCTTTATTGTAGTATTATCAACGCCAACTATATCTCAATAAAAAAGTTTTCGTCTCAGAATACACTCTGACTTCTTCAGATATGACCCCTGAAAGCCATTTAAATACTAGTCACATAAATTACAAAATAGACTGATTGACAATCATATGTTAAAGTAACAGTGTCTACCTTATACGTGTGCTATAATAAAAATAAGGTAGTTCAAACTGTAATATCAACATAAAATAGTACAAAAAATATAGAAAGTAAAAAATGTATATAAAGAATGTATTGTAAAATTGTTTTGTGTATAAAAACGACAAATAATAAACCCCATACTGGCAAACTTGTTGTGAAACATTTTAGACTAAGTTCATAAAACATTAATGTATGTACACACATATACAAATATTACAATATATACTATAAAAAATATATTTATGTATAAAAAGCATATGATGTAAACATACTCATATAAAAACATCTAGTATGTACATTATGCCTGCTTAGAATAAACACTGGCAAAAAGGATGACCTAAAAAACCTGTATACATATATAATAAGTGAGCTTCACAATTTAGCTGCTCTTAACCTAAGTAGAGGGTTGATAGATATGTTGTCATTCAGTCCTGGTATTCTATTAGCTTCTAGTATTTGCCAATAGGTCTCTCTCTACTCCAATTTAGTTTCCCAAGGGCCACCCCTGGCTTCCATGGGGAGGGTTTTCAAAACAAAGAACAAAAACTTTCGGTTACATACTAAAGTATGTTTATATAGAGCATTTTTAGAGTTTTGCTTTTGAATTTCGTAATTATGCTCATATATTCTACGTCTTAATTGTCTCTCAGTTTTTCTGACATAGAACCCTTCACACATCTGGCACATAGCAATGTATACTAGCCCTTGGGTATTACAAATGGAGTAAGAGGATGCTGTAATCCATCTATTCCTAGCTGAAATTAAGATTTTCTCGGTTTGAAAAATACTGTTACATTGGGAAGAGGCCCCGCACTTAAATGTACCCTTGCATTGATTGAAGAACGCATTAACTGGCCCCCCATATTCAAGTATATTTTTTATGTCACAATCTTGCCCAGGAGGACAATACCAGCCCCCTTATCGGGCTCCATAACATGAACAGCAGAATTTTTACTTAAATAAGTAAAGCCTGTTAAGGACTCATCTAAATTGGGTGTGAATTTCCGGTATCGTAATCTGTCCCAGATTTGTTTCTCAAGACTCAATTCAAGGTTTTTCAACTAGGGTGAATTGGGGGGTTGAAAGTACTAGCTTTCCTAGGTACTGGATTCTCCCCATTGATAAAACTAGTCCCCACTAAATTCTCAAAATTTAGTTTCCTTATAAAGATTTTAAGGTCCATAATGACCCAGGCTATATTGCTGGTTCGATTAGGCACATATTTGAAACCCTTAGTGAACAAACTAAAAAAATGTTCTGTCACATGTACATTGCTGTAGTTGAAAATATGAAAACCAGATCGGCTTTCAACTTCAAAGTTCCTTGTGGCGATCAATGGTAGGGGGAACAGAGGTTACCAGTTCTTGATGACCCCCCCCCCGCTGGTAAGGTTCCCTGTAAAAATGGTTATTGTTTTTATTCGTTCTGTTACGAATCCTTTCTGAATGCCTGGGGAGGGGTTCATAGTTTTCATCACCATTATCTTCTCTCCCCCCATTGACACTATTACCCTCCTATTTCCAGGATTAGAAACAGGAGATTTCCTACCCTCTCCTGAACGGGTACTGTGACAAGGTGGAGGTGCAGGGTATTGCCGGCCCTCACTGTATTCCTTAATGTCACAATCAAGTTTTTTATGTTTTCTTGCAATGATATCATCACATTTTCTATCTGCACCCTAAGGTCATAGTATTTTTTCTTTTCATTCTCAACTGTAAACATTAAATCATTTGCAACTCTGTTATTGTAAAGCTCAATAGTATCATTTAATTTACTGATTTCTTTTTCATTGTTTTTAATAATGGCCTGAACTATCTCTAGTCCAGAATTGTCAAAGGATTTTAAAAGATCCATATGGAATTCACTCCCATGTACAACATTACTGGGATATTTAAATATCCCAAGTCCTTTAGGAACTGTACGTTTCTTTAGACACTCGTTCAAGTAGGTATTGTCCAATATAAGACTTTTGTACCTGTAAAGCACAGTCTGTAATTTGTCCAAGGATTCAGAGTATGTTTCGTTGGTTTCCGTAGATGTATGAACCCGGTCGGAAAGTTCGAAATTAGGTTTGCTGTATAACCAATCCTGGAAACCCATGGAAGGTGCCATATCGTTGACAGTAGTAGAAGAAGAGGGGTTATCCCCAGAAACGCTAGCAGGACGCAGTGGTCCACGCATTAGGTTAAAATTTTGAGAGTGGTTACTCTGAATGCCGGTGTTCTGTTGGCAGGCTGTACCGTGCATTTTTTGACCGGGGGGTAAAAGTTCTTCGGGTAGTACTTCCTGGGTCCTCTTAGTAGTTGTGTTGGAAACAAACGCCATAAGTCGTCGACTCAAGGGAGTCAGTAAGTCAATACGTTGTTAGTTGTCCAGCAATTTTCCAAAATTCTCCCACCTCAGACCCCAAAAGGTGGTCTGGCTGCTGGGTGGATTCGGTTTCTCCTTCTCAAGGCTCCATATAAAAGACGAACAACCAGTAAAAGGAGACTCGAATGAATGATTCAAAAACAAGTCACCAAAAGGATTCAGTCGGAGGAAGATAACCGCAACCACACAAGGTTTATTATAGTATTATTAACACCAACTATATCTCAATAAAAAGGTTTTTGTTTGAGAATACTCTCGGACTTCTTCAGATAATACAAATATGACACCTGAAAGCCATTTAAATACTAGTCACATAAATTACAAAATAGAATGATTGACAATCATCTGTTAAAGTAAGTGTCTACCTTATACGTGTGCTATAACAACAACAAGGTAGTTCAAACTGTAATATCAACATAATAGTACAAAAAATATAGAAAGTAAAAAATGTATATAAAGAATGTATTGTAAAATTGTCTTGTGTATAAAAACAACAAATAATAAACCCCATACTGAATAACTTGTGAAACATTTTAGACTAATTAAGTTCATAAAACATTAATGTATGTACACACATATACAAATATTACAATATATATTATAAAAAATATACTGATGTATAAAAAGTATATGATGTAGCCATACTCATATAAAAAACACCTAGTATGTACATTATAACTGCTTAGAATAAACATTGGCAAAAAGGATGACCTAAAAAAGATGGCAGTTGAAAAATATAAGAAATGGAAATGAGGTCCAACTAACTACCAGTTTGCATGCAAGAATGGCATTATTACTCGCACCTGAAATATTTGTATATATGTACATATGTAAAATGTAAGCTGTTTAACAGTGGCTATGTCAAGTATAGACGGATCTCGCCATTTTTATTTATTTTTTTTAGTTTTACGTGCAATGGTGTTCTTTAAACTAATGAATGTGTATTATAGATGTCTTGTGTTGTGATTAGTCGGAAAATTGTCTACTTGCAACAAAATATCACATTTGCTTCAATTTGAAATGTACACTGACTGTAAACCTGTTAAATTTTGTCTGTCTATGCCTAGATATGATAGTTATATAACAGTCATTTAAATAAAATTATGACTTCACATGGAACAATGGTGTGTCTGTTTGCTTATTTATTTTTATAGAAATATACAGGCAATAAAAGCCATTAATTTATTGTGATTTCATGACATTTCAGTTATAATTGAAGGCACTCCTCTCAACCTTATAGTGCAGACAGGAAAGCCATGACAGCAACAGTTAAATGGTTAAAGTAGTTACCAAAGTCGAAGATACAAGAGTAGACAGTAGCTTTACTGAAAAGTGTCACACAACAGCAATAAAGTACAAGTAGAAGACAGAGTCCATATGATTCAAAGATGACTAGTTAACTCCCCAGGAAATACTCTCTACCACTTAGCCCCCCACTCTTACTAAAGCATGGGTCCTCACTGCACTCTCCAGAGCTAAACACACTACAGCAATGAGCTCTGATAACATCCAGGGATGCCTGCTAATTAGATTGACAACTGACCCCCTCAGGCCCACTACAATGTCTATTCAGCCACAGCCTCCAGCCAGGCTTCGCTCTAGAAAATGCAGGACCGGCCATCCCGCTATATAAAGGTGAACCATCAATAGATCCAGGGAACTACAGACCCATAAGTTGGACTAGTACTATATACAAGGCCATGGAAAAAGTTATAATGGCTCTAATAACTACATAGGAAATCTTCAAACACTGGACCCATACTAGTTTGGGTTTGTCAAGGGTAGGTCACACCTACCAAACCTAGTGGACTACCTTGAGAAGACCACTTGAGCCATAGATGATGGGCAAAAAAGTGCGTACTGCCTACCTCAATCTGGTAAACCCATTCTACACAGTACCTCACTTACGTATTACAGACAAACTCAAACATTTAGACATAAATCTCTATGTAACCGGATGGATAGTCAAATGGAGCATGGCTGTGACACGAAGTTAGGGTGGGGGAATCCACCTCCATCAATAGTCCTGTTCTAGTGGTGGTCCAAAGGACACAGCACTTGGGCCTCTCCTGTTTGGAATAAACTTCTCTGAAGTCATAGCAAATATAGAGGGTCTTTGGGTGACCAATCTGCAGATGGCTGCAAGTTGGGTGCAATGACTTATTCCTCCAAAGATGTAGATATCCTTGAGGAGGGTCTGACAGCCAACTAACTGGGTGCCAGAAATATAGCCTAATACTCAATGACAAAAAGTGCACATTTATACTCTTTCAGAATATGACCATCCCTGCAAATTACAACATCGAAAACACTCTCCTAAGAGTAGATCAAGTGGTAAGGGACTTGAAAACTCAGGTTGACAGTAATCTGAACTTTGATTATCATGTGTCCATCGTAGTGAAAAAATCCTTTTATGTGGGACAAGTTATAAGATATGGCAAGGCATCCAGATTTAAGGAGATCATAATCCCACTATGCTCAGCCCTCAATAGACCAATAAATCGAGAGTACACTGCACTCTTCAGCATGTACCTGACCAGGCATTTGCAACAACTATAGTGGCCACAGATATTCCTCATTAAAAGCATTAAAAGAATACAGGGTGTAAATAACATGTCCTATGAGGAAAACCCAAGACACTTGTCTCTGTACTCTGTCTCCTACAGACTACTGAGGGGCAATCTATACCTAGTCTACAAGGCCTTCTCAGATCCAGCCTTGATAGATATGCTACACATTCACAAGACAAACAGCACAAGAATTACCCGATCTGAGCATCTAAACCTCATCTGTGATATGAGCAAAACATGTTGGAGGAACAGGTGTGTCTTTGAGAGATTACCCTTTTTCTGGAAAGGACTCCACATTTATGTGAAACAGAGTTCTTCTTTACGCCTATTCAAATAATATTTGGACCAACAGATGGGAAATCATAAATTCATCCCTGGCCTTTATGGCCAGCAGCATATAGATGCTGTAAGGCACAGGCATACACCAAAATCATTCTAGTCCTTGGGCATTGACAATTAAGAAAACCGGGGCATGAATGGCTACGCTTAAAAAAGATCTAGGGCCATTAGACTGTTAACCTCCAATGAGGATTTCTTCTAGTGAGTTGCAAATGCATGGAATTGCTTTCCTTACAAATTTGTGTAACAAGAACATGCTGAAATCCAGAAATACATATAATAACCAATATCAGGTACAGTAGAATATAGGAAAGGGTAGGATACTGGTTAGTGGTGAGCTTTTCTTTAAATAAGCTATATTTTACTGGGTATGACACCGACGTAGACAATGTATTTTATATAACATACATCATGGACAGAAGTAGGTTGAAAAATAAAAAAAAAGAGATCTGGGTACACAAATCTCAACAAAAAAAAACATGCCCAATCCTCATATGAGCACTGGTTCCAGGATTGGAAAAATGACCGTGTAGAATCTTCAAGACAGGGAAACATTTCAACAATGGGGTTAGGTCATATTCGGGGGGGGGGTGCCCCCACCTCACTGTAGAAGGACTAAGGCTGTTAAAACAGACCTCTCAACTGTCCCGACTTTCACAGAATGTTTAGATTCTTGCCCAAAAAAAAAGTGTTTTAATGAAGTCAATGCAACTTTCTAAATATCCTTACAACTCCTGGAAGGATGAGAGTAAAAACAAGTAATGCAATTTGGCTATTCAAAAAGAGTAGAATGCTAATGGCGGACAAAGAAAGAGTGGAAAGAAAGGTAGAAATACAAACATCACAATACCTCAAAAGTCCAATGCTCCACATCTGTAATAAAAAGCAAATAAATGAAGACAAAAAACTATACTAGAACAAACACTCTAAACAATAGCCAACACATCCCTAAAATGATTCCAGTCAACTGTTAAAGAACTCCTGCAACATGGCCAAAAATTCAACCCTAATCCCTCTCCCAAAAAATCATCAATCAAACCTGCAATAGAATTCATCTCTTATTTCATAGATAGCATAATGTTCCTAACCAATGGTTCACACATCTAATCCCAACGCTGCCCAGCAGCCATATATCATTACATCCACTTTCACCTTCAAACCAGTGCCCTTACTCAATAAAAAACTCAAACTCAAAGCATGCTCAGCTTCAGTTGATGACTTTCACAGTGAGTACCTTAAAATAGCAACCAACAGCATTGCCCGTCTTGTCTCAATCCTTATAAATAGGTCAGTCTAGGAATCCCATATTCCCTTTCTTGAGAATTAGTCACACATTATCTATTCAAAGTAGGAAATTCAACAGACTTCACTAACCTTAGACCAAAAGTGATCTTAGGTTCATGTGAGAATAGTAGGCTAATTGCCATGAAATCTGAATCAAACTGTGTACTCTCTTTTTATGGGTGAAGAAATTAACCATCATGCTAAACCCAGTATATCTGAAATACAGGAAAAACATGGCTTCCGCACCTCCCATATAAGTAACACTGCACCTCTAACCCTTATAGATACTGTTAGTAAAGAAAAAGATAATGACAAACTAGTCCCCCCTTATTTCTACACTTGTCTAAAGCCTTCAACAAAATTTGTCACAGCAAACTTCTACTTCAAATGTTCACATTAGGTCTATCGCAGAGCACCTTTCTATGGTTCAAAAGCTATTTGTCTAATTGGTATCAGTTAGTAAAATGGCACTCCACCCTCTCTCCATACCTCACAGTCACTACCAGTGTACCAGAAGGCTCTATCCTTGCTCTCCTCTTTCACACACCAGAACCCCCCAGTGATCTACACAACAGGCTTCCCTAATACAATACTATGACAACTTCACACTCAAAAGTGTATCGGATAACTTGGCACATCTCCAAAAAAATATTCAGGAAGCTGTAACAGACATAACTTTGTAACTCACAATTCATGCTCAACCTCCTCAAATTACTACTGTTTCCCCAGAGCTCTCTCATGAAAGATATTTAAAATCCTCTCACCTAATAATACACCATCTGAATGGATAGTGGATTATTATAAGTAATAATGAGTAATAATAAGAATGATAATGATACTAACAGTAGTGATAAAAGTGGATGATGACAACTAATTTTGCAGATGACTGCAAGCTAGGAGCAGCCACTGAATTCTCAAACGACTTTGTCATCCTGTAGGAAGGTTTGTGTCAAATAAATATCTGGTGTCAAAATCATGGTCTAAAATTAAACACCAAAAAATCCATTACTGTATGTTTTGGGAAGTCATCTACCCCCTGGGAACTATCACACTCACAATACACCCCTAAAATGTGAACCAGTTCCGGATTTGGGAACTTATGTGGACAGTGACTTAACTTTTGACTAACATATGTCTCTTGTTGTAAGAAAGTCCTTCTATATTGCACAGATTATAAACAAAGAGATTGTACCTGGATCTGGGGATGCCACTGACATCCTTTACTCAGCCATGATTGGGCTAATCATTGCACATAGTGCCCCCTTTGGCATGTATCTGTTCAAACACATGCAACAACTAGAGCTCATACAAAGATACCTCACTAAAAGGATACAAGGCCTAAATAACATATCCTACATGAACCGAATGAAACCAGTCAGTACAGTCAGTATCCTACAGACTCCAAAGAAGTCACCTGTGTCTGGCATAGAAGGCATCCTCTGATCTATTACTAATGGATTTACTGCACATCAGTAAGTCAAATATCAGCTTGGGTGCCTTCTGTGCATAGTCTGCATGTCCTCCCTGTGGTCACGTGGATTTCCTCTGGGTGCTCCAGTTTCCTCCCACATCCCAAAGACATGCTGTAGGTGGATTGGACACTCTAAATTGGCCCTAGGCGTGAGTGCGTGCATGTTTGTGCCTTCTGTAGAAGGTTGGGCGCTGGGCTGACAACACCACCATAAAACTCCACTGCCAATCATGAGCGGACAGGTGATCCGCTGTGGCGACCCCGAACCGGGAAAAGCTGAAAGAAGAAGTAGTAAGTCAAATGTCATCAGAAATTGCCTAGGCATTTACACCTTTTCTGCAACATTAATAGAACAGTTTGGAGGGACAGGTATATTTTGCAGAAGATACCACTACTGTGGAACATACTCCATCCACATAAAACAAAGTTCATCCCTGTCCATTTTCAACTGCAACCAAGGTATATGGATGGGAAACAGAAAATTTACCCCAGAA
The DNA here is from genome assembly GCF_019279795.1 of Protopterus annectens. NCBI lineage: Eukaryota > Metazoa > Chordata > Ceratodontiformes > Protopteridae > Protopterus > Protopterus annectens. Next base: position 1,777,527,146 of record NC_056735.1, read on the forward strand.
TGTCCCCATGCACTACCAATGGGCATGCCCAGCTCCTAAATGCTTTACTGTATGCATGGGCCCACTCAAATTATCTATGGTGTGATCCCAGTTATTCTCTTTTGGGGTAATATTTAATTATCAACCTTGGGACAGGTAAGGCCAATCAATAACCTCTTGGGATAGGTTATTTCAAACACAAAAGTGGAAATTAGCTAGATAAAATGGCCAGCAAGAGAAACTATCCTAGTACTTACCTTACCTATGAACCTATAATCTTACATTTCTCATGCACATACAAATAATGCATAAAAAAAAAAAATCACCAAAAACTTGGAATCTCTTAGTGATCCAAAAACTCTCAAAAAAAAACACTATTCAGCAGCTTATATTTTTCTAATTTGTGTTTCTTCCTACTGCTCTGTTACTTCATCTTGTTTTGATTCTTCATGCTGCTTGCTGCCTGTTAAACTGCATCTTTTCTGTTGCATTTATTACTGCTTGTTTATAGACTGTCTAAATTATTAAGTGTTATTCTAAGCTCTTAGTTTTGGTTTAAGCACTTGGGCTTTAGGCTCACCCCTTAGCTCTCCCTGGCCTTTCTCCCTTAGATTCTGACAAATATGGATGGACAATTTTACAGTTTCTCCTGCCAGTCTGGTTGATATGGGCATCCTGAGACAGTGTAGCAACTGCCTCACGTATATGGACAACCATCTACTACTACCAGCTAGGAACACAATTTGTGAGAGATGCAATTACATTAGGAACATACAGTCCAAGCTATCTCCACTTCAAGCCAGTATATCTGGCACTGAAAAGGTTGTCAACACAATCACTACACCTCAAACACCACCCGCACCTACACAACACACACCTACATAAGCGGAGGTCTTCCACATAAACATACCAAAAACAAAGGAGACCTCCATGGCAAAAATACATGCGATCTCCACAGCCCTTACCACCACATACCACACATAGTCGACACACCCATACCTCACAACCACTTAGGGTTTACCATAAACCCAACATATTAGTCATAGGAGACTCCACTATGAGACATACAGATGTGCCTATCACCAGGCTGGATAAGAGAAAGTCACAGTTAGTTGCCAGTCAGGTTATTCTCCTACTAATGTGAATTAGGGTAATACTTAAAAGTTATACCTGATTTTGGACTTGTAAAGACGCTAGTGTGGTGCTAGTTATGCACAAAACATGGCACAATTACATACTGAATGCATCATTCATACTTGCCTCTTCCTACAACATATACTCCAAATTCAATATTTGACAAAAACAATGAAAGAGAATTTAAATAACGTCATAGATAAATGCATGCACTAACCTGTAGCATCATTCAGTAGGCTTGTAAGCATGTACCAGAATGTCTCACTGCAGCCATGTTGTTGTGTGCAGCAGAGTGTTTCAATTGAGCCAGCAGGGAAACCTGCAATCGTCATGTCAATTCAGCA